>NC_140586.1:101100125-101357625 GCF_964204655.1 Triturus cristatus | reverse complement strand
CGCCGGACCTCACGGAGGTCTGACCGAGCAAACCCCGAGAAAAAGAACCATCGGGAAGGGGCTGAGAGACAGGTGCGTACCCGGGTCCCTGGGGGCCCCGGCGGGTGGGCCCGGGTGCTGCCTTCCCCTGTTGCGGGATCGACTGACCTCGCGGAGGTCTGACCCAGCAAACTCAGAGAAAAAGGACCATCGGGAAGGGGCTGAGAGGCAGGTGCATACCCGGGCCCCGGGGGCCCCGGCGGGCGGGCCCGGGTGCTGCCTTCCCCGTCTCAGAATCGCCGGACCTCACGGAGGTCTGACCCAGCAAACTCGGAGAAAAAGGACCATCGGGAAGGGGCTGAGAGGCAGGTGCGTACCCGGGCCCCTGGGGGCCCTGGCAGGCGGGCCCGGGTGCTGCCTTCCCCTGTTTCCGAATCGCCGGACCTCACGGAGGTCTGACTGACCCTCTCCCTAGTAATCTGGAGGAAAATTACCCCCCTTTCTTGTAATCCGTGCACACGAGGTGACAGAGGGGACCCACGGTGCGAATATACTCGACCTCCTGGAGCCCTCGCTGGGATCGGGGAGGGAAATGAGCCCTAATCGGGACTTCCAGGCAAGCCCGGCCATCTGGTCGCCCCATAGGAAAGCATTGCGCGCGCCAGATGGCCGAGGGGAAAGGCGCGACCAGATGGCCGAAGGGATAGATGTGACCAGATGGCCGAGGGAATAGGCACGACCAGGTGGCTGAGGGGAAAGGTGCGACCAGATGGCCGGGCTCGAAAGGGAAGCCATCTGGTCACTCTGTGCCCCAACGAAAGAGTGAGCGGGCGCCGGAGCATGGGCGACCGGAGGCCCAGGGCCCCAGCTGGGTCCCAGCCATGGAGGCTGTGAGGGGGACCCAACGGGCCCTCCGACCCGGGGCCTGCGGACACCTTGACAAGCAGGGGAGGCCTGCATGGGACCGACAGACCCCTGTCCTAGGCCCCTGGCGGAGCGGCAGGCCGGGGGATGGGGCCCTGGGCCATGCCGGGGCTCCCAGGCCCAGAGGCGCAGGGAAAGCCGTCCCGGGCACCCTGCCACGCGGCAGGACCCAGGATGGAGCCCGGGATGGGCAGGTCGCCCTCCCCGGTGCCCTCAGGGGCCCCAGCTGGAGCTCCTGAACCCAGCCAAGCAAGGGGTGGCTCCCCAGGCACAAAGGAACGCTGTCCCGGGCCTTTGGCAGTGCCGCAGGCTGGGGGACAGGGCCCAGGGCCGGAGCAACCTACCCGGGGCCCAGTGGGGCCCCTGGACCCAGCCGGGGCTCCCAGGCCCGGAGGCGCAGGGTAAGCCTCCCCGGGCCCGCCGGACCCTGTCCTGGGCACCCTGCCACACGACAGGACCCTATTCAGGAGCCCAGGGTGGGGAGGCCACCCTCCCCGGGGCCCTCAGGGGCCCCGGCCGGATCTCCTGAACCCAGCCAAGCAAGGGGAGGCTCCCCAGCCACAACGGAACCCCGTCCCAGGCCTTTGGCAGTGCCACAGGTCAGGGGATGGGGCCCACCTGGACCCAGCCGGGGCTCCCAGGCCTGGAGGCGCAGGGGAAGACTCCCCAGGCCCGCTGGACCCTGTCCAGGACACCCTGCCACGCAGCAGGACCCAGGACGGAGCACAGGGCTGGAGCCTCCGACCGGGGGCTCACAGGCCCGGAGGCACAGGGGAAGCCTCCCCGGGCCCTCCGGACCCCGTCCCGGGCAACCTGCCAAGCAGCAGGACCGAGGACGGAGCCCGGGGTGGGGAGGCCACCCTCCCCGGGGCCACAGGGAGCCCCTGAACCCAGCCGAGCAAGGGGAGGCTTCCCAGGCATGATGGACCACACGAGCCGGGGCCCGGTGAGGCCCCTGGACCCAGCCGGGGCTTCCGGGCCCGGAGGCAAAGGCGAAGCCTCCCTGGGCCCACGGGACCTCGTTCGGGCACCCTGCCATGCGGCAGGACCGAGGTCGGAGCCTGGGGTGGGGTGGCCGCCCTCCCTGGGGCCCTTGGACCCAGCCCAGCAGGGGGAGGCCTGCCGAACAGACGCAGGGCTGGGGCGGCTACCTGGCCCGTCCAGCTGCCGGCTGAGGACCGCTAGGCCGAGTGGGGTCCTAGAGTACCCTGTCCCTAGTAATCCGGAGGAAGGCTACCCCCCTTTCTGGGAACCGCACGTACCGCGAGGCTCAGGGGACCCTAGGCGCGAATTTGCCCGACCTCTTGGAGCCCTGGCTGGGATCCGAGAGGCAAATGAGCCCTCATCGGGATTTCCAGGCCGGCCCGGCCATCTGGTCGCCCCATTGGAAAGCATTGCGTGTGACCAGATGGCTGAGGGGAGAGGTGCGACCAGATGGCCGCGACCGAAAGGACTCCCATCGGCCCACCCCGAGCCTTCGCGCTAGGGTTCCCGCCTGCCCACGCAGGGCTCGGGGACTCCACTTCCTGGGGGCTTGGGGACCCCGGCTAGGACTCAAGCCCGGATAAGGCCCACCAGAGTTCTCGGGCCCGGACGCCAGGGGGATGACTGCCCGGGAACCATGGAGCCTGTCCCGGGCATTTTGCCATGCCGCAGGCCGGAGGAGGAAGCCCCGGACACCTAGGGAGGCGTTGTCCGACCATAGCCCGTCTGGTCCCCGGCAGAGAACCGCCAGCCAGGGGGGTGTCCCGGCATACCCTGCCCCTAGTAATCCGGAGGAAGGCTACCCCTCTTTCTGGGAACCTGCACGCATCGCGAGGCTCAGGGGACCCTAGGCGCGAACGTGCCCGACCTCCTGGAGCCCTGGCTGGGATCCGGGAGGCAAATGAGCCCTCATCGGGACTTCCAGGCTGGCCTGGCCATCTGGTCACCCCATTGGAAAGCATTGCGCATGACCAGATGGCCGAGGGGAGAGGTGTGACCAGATGGGAACGAAATAATGCCAATCTGCCTGCCCCGAACCTTCCTTGCAGGGCTCAGGGGCTGCAGGGCTCGGGGACTACAGGGCTTGGGGGCTGCAGGGCTCCGGGGCTGCAGGGCTCAGGGGGGGCTCAGAGACCCCACGCTGGGCCTCAGGCATGGGGAGGCCCGCAGGCACTCCTGGGGCACAGCCACCCAGGGAGGACTGCCCAGGACCCATGGAGCCTTGCAGGTCTCCGGGGCTCTGCACCAGGAACCCTTGTCCCGGGCAGAGGGACACTTGGCTGCCACAGGATGGGGGCTCCCGAACCCCAGGCCCTGACCAAAACCCAGGCCCCGTTCCCTGCTTCTCAACCCAGCCAGGCCGGGGAGATCAGGTACGCCAACTACGCCCAGCCCTACATATTAGATGTGCCACTCTGGTCATCACGCCCCTCACAAAAACATTCCCCACATAGGCCACCCTACAATCTATGATTCTTCCAGTCAAGCACAGTCTGCAGTATATGTAGCATGTTACACTTCCTATAATGTGCTTCAACTTATCGTCAGAACTGTGGGGCAGTATATTAATGCAAATACAATTCAATAAATAAACATGATAAAATTCAGGTCTCTCATTAGGGAAATGTGTGAGAATGAATCTGAGGTCCTAAAAATAGGTTAAGGTAGCTGTAATACTCAAAATTCTTTCTTTTCAGCCTCGGGACCTGGACAATTATAGCCCGGTTTGAGAATTCACCTCTGCAGAACTATACCACCAAGTTTGATGTAAAAGAGTATGGTAAGGGCACCCTGTGATATCCTTTTAGATGTCACAATGTTTGTGTGTAACGAATCAATATCAAAATAGTAGATTTAAAAAATGTAGCAGTAAAAAAGTTTGGACAAAAAAGTCACAGCTAACATGTATTTCTATGTGAAATATACAGAGTGCGGTCGAAAAGAAAGTGCACCCTTATAAGAGTCTAAAGCGTGTTAATATATAGCTGAAGTTCATCTAGTACTCGTCAAGAGTAGGTAAATCTAACTTGTAACAAATAACACAGGCAAATGTCACTTTGTCATCATCTATTAACCCTTGCCCTACCCTTTATCCTACTAAAACCCATTTACCCTAATCTGATCTCTTCTCCTGACCACATTCATAGCCTAACACTCATCTCAACTCTAACCCTTTACCCAAACAATTACGCCTAACCATTCCCAGATCCTTTTTATATCACAACGTTTTATAGGACTTTTTAACTGCAAACCTTCAACATGTCGACCTCCTTCTCTTCAGAGGAGATTTGCTTCCAAGAAATGGCAAAATAGTAACACCTTTATCTTCTGTTCCTCCTGCAGTGTTGCCCAGTTTTGAAGTTTCTATAAAACCAAGGATTCCCTTTTTCTATGTTAATGATGAAGAAGTGCACGTGGACATCACAGCAAGGTAAATTCTTAACGGCAAAAAGACAAAAAAAAAATTCCGAAGACCCTTATTTGTGGCTCATATCTTTGTTTTTCTAGCATGGTTGACATTGCATGTCAGAGCCTGCCACATTTCAAAGATAATTGTATTTAATAGGTTTTTAGGAGTTTTCACCACAGGTCAGTAATCATTAGACCCTTTGCACTGGTGTAAATCCTATGGAGAAATCCCTGCTTACTAGGTATTTTTTGTGTTGGACATTTCACCATCCTGTTTACATTTTTTACATTCCACTCATGTCACAAAAAAATTATTTTCGGGGGAACAGCAGCATGCTATTGGCCACCTGAGATTGCTGAAGTACAATGAAGCATAACCCAGATGTGGGTCCCTTTTTGGCCTTTGCTGCCTCCCTTTCTCCTATGGTGTTATTTCATTTTTTTTGTTTCTTGCTTAGTAATCAGCGGGTGTCTGGATAAATCTTGTTTTCCTTTTTTCTATGTATGCCACTTCACCCTGCCTGAATGTTTAGAAATGTTTCTTCCTGCACCTTCTCCAATGTCTAATCTTTCAGGGGGGTTCAGGAGAGGATATGCCCAGAGTTTGGGATAGACTGGGAGGCATGGAAGTGATTTATTCTGCATAAGCTTTGAATACCATTTGATTATTTTTATTCACAACACCACCATTGCTGCTATTAGTATTTGTTGGTATAACATGAATAATGTGCCTGATACAAAATAGCTTTACGGTGAGATTCACATACAAAAATGACTGAGTTCAGGAACTTATGAAGAATAAAAGCTTCTTGAGTGACATATCCCAGTTTGTACTGAAGAATTATCTCTCTGATTTGGAAAATGTCTGCATTTCCAAAGATATCTTTTCCCATCCAATGGGAAGTAATTACGCAGTCCTTTTGAAAAATAGCCCTATTAGTTCTTGCTTGTTTACAAAGTTCTGTTGAAAAACATCCATTGTTACACGGTCTGTTAACAAAGTCCAACTGGACAGGTATCTATTCTGATGAGCTCCCTCCTGAATATTTTTGTTTTTTTTATATCAGCGTCATACCTCAAATTAAAAACCATCTGATTTTCCTGGAATTTAGACAAACATCTTTAAGAGGCCGATTCACAAACGGCCTCCACACTAATGGTGGAGTCCCCGAACGCGTGAGAGGGGGCCCGCACTCATTGCAGGACTTCCGCACTGCAGTTACTCATTGCGAACATCCCGCAATGATTGTGGTGCATCGAAACAGAAGGGCCTTTGCCACAAGTGCAGAGGGGTTTTATGATGGAACCATGCATGCCATTACAATGCATGCTTTAACAACGTGGTCATTACAATGACTGCATCTTCACCACACATGCTTTTACAACGCATGTCTTTACTACTTATATGCTTTTACCAAGCATGCTTTACAATGAAAATGAATGAAAATCATTCAAAATCAAAATCAATCAAAATGACAATCAAAATGTATTTAGCAGGTAAGTATCAAGGCTTTGTAATTGTGTATATGTATATATATATCCAACAAAGACGATTCCCATTTAGGAGAGCCCACGCAGATAGCTGGAATTTCGTTTTTAATTTGAGAGGTTGCAACACACTGGATGGAAGTCTGTTCCAAAAGATACACAGCCTGACGCGTTTCATTCTTCACACAGCATTTCCTCAGAGGCAAAGTCCTTAATACGTGAAGCACACCGGCATTACTAAAATAGTTCCAACTGCTGCCCCAGTGGGCGTTGGCTCTTGCTGAGCATGCTGGTTATTGTAGTGCCGTAAAATAAAACTACAGTGAGTTGCTTGCACGTTTAAAATTTGGACAGTGAAAACCCCAGTGGGTCTGGAAAAGAGTCCCGCTCTCACCATGTTGCATCTTGTAACCTCCCAAAAACGGCTTCTCTGCCCTTTGTGCTGCCTGTCAGTGGCTGCAGCACGGTCCATACTCAGCAAGAGCCAACGCCCACTGGGGCAGCAGGTGGAACTATTTTAGTAATGCCGGTGTGCTTCACGTATTAAGGACTTTGCCTCTGAGGAAATGCTGTGTGAAGCATGAAACGCTTCAGGCTGTGTATCTTTTGGAACAGACTTCCATCCAGTGTGTTGCAACCTCTCAAATTAAAAACAAAATTCCAGCTATCTACGTGGGCTCTCCTAAATGGGAATCTTCTTTGTTGGATGTATACTTATTATCTACTGGTGGTCGCCAGTAGATAGTTATAGTTAGGACCGAGTTCCCATAGGAAATCTGAAAATTCTATTTTGAATAACTTTGGCGCCGGTTGACTTATCTTCGTGAAATTTTCAAAACTAATGGGGCGCTCCGCTCAGCTCCTACCCTGAAAGTCTCAGGGGGATTCGTCAAGCGGGGGCTGAGAAAAAAGGGGGTCCCAAAACGCGCTTTCTCCATGCATTTTCCCATAGGACCTTTAGTCGAAGGTACAGCCCGAACGGCTGAACAGAATTACTTGAAATTTGGCAAAGAGGTAGTCCTCAGGTCAGGCATGTGCCTTTTGCATATATGGTGTCAATCTGTTCAGTAGTTCCTGAGAAAATCAAAAGTAAAATCACATATATATCTGGGCGGAGCCTAACCACACATCTCATCGTGAGATCTGATTGGCTGTCAGTACTTCATCCAAGAAGTGTTGGCAGCCATCTTGGGACCAATATACATGATAGCACCTCATTAAAAAGCATTGCAGTTAATAGAAGGTTTTAAGACTTTAGTTACATTATAAATCATTTGTTGATGGTACCATACTCATTTTAGGAATTGTGGTGTGTTCTAAGGTGATTTTACCATGTGAAAAAGCCTTCTGCTGTGATATCATGAACCATGTTTGAGAGAAAACTATTTTCTCATGCTTTTCCCACAGAGGTTTGGAAGGTGATCTATAAGCTAAACTGAGAGTAAATTCACATTATCTTTCTCAGTCATGTAAGAATGTAAGAATGAAGTCTGACATTCTCAGTAAAACATGTACATTCAACAAGGGCAGAGACTGTCAGTTGATTCCTTTGTGTTCTACTGCAGCTTCCCAGAGTGCTCTAAAGAACAACTAGAGCGCTAACAGTCTTACTTATGAAAAAAGTATGGCACACCTGAAGCCATCTTGATTGGAATAAAGTGGTAACACTTAAAACATTTAATTTACAAAGGAACAAAATGAGGGGGTTCATTTTGCCATATAAATTATGATTAGTGCTGCAGAAAGAAAAACTAGGGCACATTTTGACTTCTAAAATCCTCTTTTATTTCATAAAAAAATTCTGACATGCAGAATGAAACATGCACTTTGAATACCAGCAGCAGATTTGCCTGGTGAGCAGTAGCTTTACTACAGTGATCTAATGAGCAACTAGAGTGCTAACATTCAGAATTTATGGAAAATGTGTGACACATCTGAATGTCTTCTTGATGGAATCAAAGTAAAAAACTGAAAGTATTTCCTACTGAGGAGACTGCAGTAAATGAGGAAATTAGGAAACTTCATAACAAATAAATCTCCCAAGATGGCCACCAGAGACAAAAGAGCCCAAATGTAGCCCAAATATCACCCAGATGTAGCCAAAGTATAGCCCAATGACAGAATGTCCCAGAGTGTTCTTAAGAACAACTAGAGCGCTTACTGTCTTACTTATGACAAAAGTATGGCACACCTGAAGCCATCTTGATTGGAATAAACTGGTAACACTTAAAACATTTAATTTAAAAAGGAACACAATGAGGGGGTTCATTTTGCCATAGAAATTATGATTAGTGCTGAAGAAAGAAAAATGAGGGCACATTTTGAGTGACTTCTCAAATCCTCTTCTATTTCATTAAAAAATTCTGATATGCAGACTGAAACATGCACTTCTAATACTAGCAGCAGACTTCCGTGGTGAGCAGTAGCTTTACTACAGTGATCTATTGAGCAACTAGAGTGCTAACATTCAAAATTTATGGCAAATGTGTGACATATCTGAATACCATCTTGATGGAATCAAAGTAAAAAACTGAAAGCATTTCCTACTGAGGAGACTGCAGTCAATGAGGAAATTAGGAAACTTCATAACAAATAAATCTTCTAAAATGGCCACCAGAGACAAAAGAGCCCAAATGTAGCCCAAATATCACCCAGATGTAGCCCAAATGTAGCCCAATGACAGGAGTGTGCAAAACACTTATTTTTTGTGTATTTGCAGTTTTATATAGTGCAGACTTATTAGGTATTGGAGTGCTTTACATGAGCATTGGTTACATCACACAAGATCAAATTCATTTTGGTTGTAGACATGGGGATATTAAGTCATTTGACCAGAATCACAGAATGTTGAGCTGAAGCAGAAACTCCAACCTGGTTCCCCAGTTGCAAAGTCTGCAGCTCTGGAAGTAACACCACACCCTCTCCCCTTGGATGCAACATTTAATCAAGTGGTCAACTGGATAAAAAAACTAAGATTACAAATAATTTAAAAGTTCTTTGTCGCTATTTGAAAACTCAGAAAATATGTCCTCATTTTAGTTTTTTAGAGCACTAACCATAATTTTGATGCAAATAAGACCCTCTCATATATGTAATTTCTAAAGGAAATGCTCTAGGCATTACAGTTTTGATTACATCAAGATGACGTCAGGCGTTCCACACTTTTGTAATAAATATAGAATGTTAGCAATCTAGTTGTTCATTGGGATACTGTTGAGAGGCAGAGGCCAGGGGCACGGACTCTGAAAATTGAAGGCAGGTAGGAGAGTGCAGAGGCAACAATTTGACCACACTAGACAGGCAGGAAGAGCAGTGGCAGCACAACAGACTATGGAGGGCAGTGGAAAGGGGGCAGGGGCAACAAACCAACAATACAGGACTGGCAAGAGAGGCTGTGGCAATATAATAGACCATTGCGGGCAGAAGGAAGAGGCAGTGGTCATACAACCATACATGCCAACAGACCCGTTTCAGCCAGGAAACGTCCAATGTTTTTAAGCTCAAATGGGCTTTACTTGATCTGTTTCCTGTCTACAATCTTCTCTTTTTCAATGTAACTCAAAGGGGAAAATCAATACCCCAGTTTTATTTCAAAATCTCCCTCTTACCAAGTTCAAAATGTTCCCAAGTATGGTACATTGGATCATGGTAGGCAGGAGGAATTGGGGTAGGGACATGGACTCGGATAACAGAGGACAGGAGGGACATTGAGAGGTGCACCAAACTGACCCTACAGGGCAGGCATCAGGGTTTGCAGCAGCACAATACACCACACAGGGCATGCGGGACGGGAGTGCAGCACAACAATCCATAGAAAGCAATAGGGAGGGGACAGGACCATGCACATGGACAACAGACAACAGAGGGGAAAGAGGCAATGGTAGCTAGCTGACCATAATGGACAGACAGGAGAGAAAGCTGCAGCATAACAGACCATAAAAGGCAGGAGGGACGGATCAGGGGCATTACAATGGGACCGACAAGCCAGGAGGGAGGGAATAGGGGTCTGCACATGGAAACAGAGGGCTGGGGGCAAGGGGGCACTGCAGGAGCAGCAAGATGACCATGGAGGTCAGGCAGGATGGGCACTAGAAACAAGACACACCATGGAGAGCAACAGTGAGACTATGATGGCATACACACAGACCATGGAGGGAAGGTGGGAGGGGGTCAGGAGCAGCTACCTGACCACACAGGGAAGGTGGGAGGGGCCATGGCAGCACAGAAGACCATGCATGGCAAGCAGGAGGGTTAGTGGCAGCACAATGGCTATGATGGGCAAGAAGGAGGGTGCAGGGGCATGCACAAAAGACCATAGAGGATAGAAGGGAGGGTCAGGACCTGGGCACAGACAAGAGAGTTCAGGGGAAGGGGCCTCACAACAGACCGTGCGGGGCAGGCAGGAGGAGCAGTTGCAGCACAACAGACCAGGGAGGGCAGAAGGGTGTGGCACTAAAATGGACCATGGAGGTCAGGAGGAAGGGGATAGGGGCATGGCATGTGGACAGGCAGGGTGGAGGTGGCAGGGACAGGTTACAGTCATCTGACAATGCTAGGCAGGTGGGAGGGGAGTGGCAGCTCAACAGAACACTCAGAGTAGATAGGAGTGGCAGGTCCATGGAACATGGTGGTCAAAAAGGATGGAGCAGGGGCATGCACAAAGACATCGGAGGGCAGGGGGAAGGAGAATAGGGGCAGCAAGCTAAGCACAGAGGCTAAGCAGGAGGTCAATGATGGGCCATAGAATTGGGCAATGGAGGGCAGGAGGAGTGGACTGGTACATCATGCTAAATGGAGGGCAGTGACAGCACATCAGACCATGCATGGCAGGAGGGAGGAGGCTAGTCCATGGATTCAGACAACAGAGGATAGGGAGGAGGTGGATGGGGCAGCAAGCTAACTATTCATAGAAGGTGGGTATTTGGAACTTTATTGTTTTTAAAATGTGTGTCTGTGCGAACTACTTAAAATATGAACAAGTATGCAGCATAATATCACTTTTATTCAGGAAGAAGAGGACGTTTGGGACTGTGACTCCGGGCTCACTTGGCAGAAACATCCCCTGACTCTCCACCCCCCATCGCAAAATGTAATGCCCGTGAAAAGGGTAGGTGGACGCAGTGTTATATAGAACATAGTCCTGAGAGCACGATTGAAAATGAAAACTAGATATAGTATATGGTATAAACTATGCACCAAAAAGTGTGATATAAGATGAACCGGGACGTGAAATATAATATGCAATACATTGTGCGCAATGACAGATTCATTGGAGAGCGCGAGATAGCACAGGCACTAGCGCTTGCTATGTGATGCGCCTTGGAGTGTAATATGCACAGGGCAGTGTTGTGTAACCTAAGTAGTCTCTAAAGTTGTAATATAAAATATGTGCTGGGTAGTGTAACATTGCATATGCACTGTGACAAAGATATGGATCCCAGATTGTAATATGTATGGCATAGCGCTGTGCTTTATAACATAGGCATCGAGGAAGGCACGTTAGATGGGGCAATATAACCCGTGCGAAGGCAAGTGTGGCATGACATATTCACGGGGTGGTGTTACAGTGCACATGGGCTAGAGAGTGTCATAGCATACGAACTAGCTGGTGGAATACAACACAGAGGTGTGTGGCACTCGGCGGGCACTGGTGGGTGTAACACAGCATTGGGCTCAGCCAGGAGCACGCTGTGACTCTCAAGTGAGATTTGTCTCCTTTCCAGAGAGTAAAATAAAAAGTATTACACATCCGGCAGTGGATGTGTGTTTTATTAACCGTGAGGGGCTTTCTGGCATAGTTTGGTCGAATTTTTGTCGAATCCCCTTTGAATGGCTTGGTGTGCATGTGTATTAAATGTGCCCGTCAATAGCTACCCATGTTTGTATAAATAAACAACAAGGGTGTCTACTTGGAGAGTACCCACCAGCGGGGGCGCCGGGATTAGGCACGGTAGGGTGTCAGACATGTTAGAGCTTCACTAGCGGTGTGAATACATTCTACGTGGATTCATTGTATGCATAGTCGCCTTTTAATGAATATCACACAAATCGTCATGGTGATAGGTACATACGGTTTGTCCAGCATGTCCTAGTCGTTTCTATAAATATATATTTTTTAAAAATAATAAAAAACAAAGGCCGGCCCCGGGGGATGGGGTCCCCGGGGCCATAAGTGGCCTGAGGAGGGGAGCAACACAGCCCCACTTCTAAAAAAAAAAAAAAAGGCCATGACCCAGGGGTTGGGGTCCCCGGGGCCAATTAAGGCCTTGGGAGGGCCAAATTAATTTTTTTCAACAAAAAAAATTAGGGTGCAGGCCCTGGGGGATGGGGTCCCCAGGGCTAATAAATTAGAAAAAGAAAGGGGGCCACACAGCCCTCCTTCTTAAAAAAAAAAAAATTAAAAGACCGGCATCGCGCCAGAGGCCACACCCCTGCCTTGCAGCACTCTGCAAACGTGCCCCCTGGCCAGTTGTAAGTTGAGGAATTAATTCCCCTTCAATACTGAGGGTCCCTGAGGGCCAACTAGCCCAACAGGTATCTCCAGTATGCGCCAGGGAGCTGCATTGCAGACAGGTGTTCTGAGGCCACGCTACTTTTTACACCTCCATGCAACGCAGCTCTCTGGCGCTTACTGGAGGTACCTAGTGGGCTAGTTTGACCCTAGGGACCCTTAGGATTCAAGGGGACTTAATCTCTCAACTCAGAACGGCCACAGGGCGCGTTTACACAGTGGTGAAGGGAGGGGACGGGGCCTGAGGTGACGTGTGCAAACACGCCCTGTGGCGCGTTTTTAAGTTGGGGAAATAATTCCCTTTCAATCCTGAGGGACCCTGGGGTCCAACTAGCCCACCAGGTGCTTCCAGTAAGCACCACTGCTCTGCGTTGCAGAGAGGTGGTGCAGGCCGTGCCACTTTTTACACCTCTCTGCAACGCAGCTCTGTGGTGCTTACTGGAGGTACCTAGTGGTCTAGTTGGACCCTAGGGACCCTCAGGATTCAAGGGGACTTAATCTCCCAACTTAAAAAGGCTACAGGGCGTGTTCACACAGTGGGGAAGGGAGGGGATGGGGCATGAGGTGACGTGTTCAAACACGCCCTATGGTGCGTTTTAAGAGGTAGTTTTAATCCCCTGCCCTATTATATACTAGGGGCTTACAGAGGAGGTCATGCTAATCACAGGGGGACCCCAACGCATAGTGTGCCCTAGTGTATGTAGGTGTTTTCACTATATTCTGAGTGTCTTTTAACATAGCACTGGCTCTAGGACTGGTTAGTCAGACTCAGTTACCACCAGTATCCGTCTGAAAAAGTTGAGGGTACAGGATGATTTTGCAACAAGGCTTGTTTCTGCTCTTCTGTTTGTTCTTTCTGCACGTTATACTTCTTCCTGCACTTTTCTTCGTCTTTGAGGACTTCTGTTGCTTCTTTCTGCATTTCTTTTTTTTCTTTCTGTGCGTTTTTCCTTCTTTCTTCACATGTCCTATCTCTGTAGGCATAGCTAGAAATTAGCATTTAAAAAACCTTTGAAATTCACTGAAAAAACCATAGGTTTCAGGCACGTTATAGCTAGGAATTAGCATTTAAAAAACCTTAGCAATACACTGAAAAAAACATAGGTTTAAGGGGCGTTATAGTTAGCTGGACTTTTCACTCGTACAAAACCATAGAAATTCCCCCGTTATAGTTAGTTCAGCTAACTATAACTCGCGCGCCCGCAATGCACTGCTGATGACGTCACATATTACATCAGTCATGACATGGTCAGTGACATCACTCATGACATCACTGATGACATCACTGATGACATCATCCTTGTGATAGAGTGGCAGATCTCCTCTCCCCTAATATAACCTTTGATACACACATTCAAAAATAGAAATTAAAATTTTCAAAACAATGGACATACCAATACCAGTTACAACAACCTATTCAGTAATTGTAAGATCCACATCCACATCCACTCATTCACCAACAGTCCTATACGTCACTCATACATGTACTCACTCATCATATGTACTCATACACCTATACATCCTGTTACACAACGCCACTCATCCATAAAGTTACTCACACACACAGTCACTCATGCTAATAAAGAATCAAACATCCGTTTACCTGCATATACAGTTATACACACACCACCACACTTACTTCTACAGAAACTTACACATACTTAGTCTTTTAAACAATCACTTATAGAAACACATACTTATTCATACAGGAACTCTTTCAATCTCTCACTCTCACATATACTCACTTATATACACCAATAGTCACATATACTAGTTTGAAACATATGTAGTTACTCATAGAGACACTATTGAGACAGTCATTCACTCACTAACACACCCATGCACACACTCATCCACCCATACAGTCCTGCACACATGCTGTCTTCAACACATACAAACAGTGAGTCACTCATTCATGCACCTATGCACTACGTAATACCCCCACCGAACCATACAGACATCAGACACTTATACTGATACTCAAAAAACCAACTAATAACCTATATAGACACTCATGTAGCTACTCACCAACCCATGCAGCCACTTATACACTAGGGGCCATATGTAGGTACCTAAATACCGGTCGGCAACGGCCGAAAATCGGTAAATATCCCGTTACCGACCGGTATTTAGGCAATTGAGATGTAGGTGGCTGGATTTCAGGATTCGGTAATTTACCGAATCGGAATTTTAAGAAATCGGTAAAATACCGATTCGGTAAATTACCGAATCCTGAAATCCTATGTAGGGGGCACTCAAGTGAGTGCATTTTTGGTTTCTGGATTCGTTGTTTACCACCAACTACAAGTTGATGGTAAATAACGAATACCTTTTAAAAAGCAATTTTGTGCTTTGTGAAAAGTGCCATGTGGCAGACTACATGCCCTTAGGGCATGTATGTGCGCCACATGTGCACTCATGCACGATTCAGGGGTGCAACAGGGTGTCAATGTGACACCCTGCCACCCATGAATATGCTCCCCCCTATTACCGATTCGGTATTTACCGAATCGGTAATAGTGAATGGCTTCCCATTCATTCCTATGGGCCTCCAGGCCCATAGGAATGAATTGGAAGGGATGCATTATTACCGAATCGGTAAATACCGAATCAGTAATACCGAATATTACCGATTCGGTAATGATTACCGAATGTTTACCTACATTCTATTTACCGATTCATAAATACCGAATCGGTAAAATTCGGTATTTATGAATCGGTAAATAGAAATTATCTACATATGGCCCAAAGTGAGAGACTGATACAGATATTTACATATTAAAACATTACTCACTAAGCCATGTATTCACTAAGATACACTTAATCAGTCAGTTATACAATCAATTTTTCAAAAACAAATCATCCATTTAGACACTTATATACCCATTTATTCTTCCATCGACCTTGAGATATACATATATAAAACATATGTAATTTTCAGAAAAACACACATTCACTGGATGATGTCATCAGTGATGTCATCAGTGATGTCATTTGAGATGTCATCAGTGATGTCATGAGTGATGTCACTGACCATGTCATGAGTGATGCAATATGTGACGTCATCAGCAATGCATTGCGGGTGCGCGAGTTATAGTTAGCTGAACTAACTATAACGGGGGGGATTTCTATGGTTTTGTACGAGTGAAAAGTCCAGCTAACTATAACGCCCCTGAAACCTATGGTTTTTTCAGTGAATATATATATATATTTATATATATATATATATATATATATATATATATATATGTTCACTGAAAAAGCCATAGGTTTTACAGACGTTATAGTTAGGAATTAGCATTTAAAAAACCTTAGAAATTCACTGAAAAAACCATAGGTTTCACGGACGTTATAGTTAGTTGGACATTTGACTCATATAAAACCAGAGAAATTCGCCTGTTATAGTTAGTTGAGCTAACTATAACTTGCGCGCCTGCAATGCACTGCTGATGACGTCACATATTACATCCCTCATGACATGGTCAGTGACATCACTCATGACATTACTGATGATATCTCAAATGACATCACTGATGACATCACTGATGACATCATCCAGTGAATGTGTGTTTCTGTAAAGTTTAAATATTTTTCATATATATCTATGCCAAGCTCTATTCAAGAATAAGTCGATGTAAACGTGCCTGAATACATTATTTAGTAGATACATGACTGACTCTATAAGTCACTGATTGAATGTATGTTACTGAATGCATGGATTAGTGACTAGTCTGTGTGAATGTCTCTCTTAGTCTCTCACTTGGTGTGTAAGCAGGTGCATGGCTTGGTGAGTAGCTACATCAGTGTGTATATGTGTTTTTCATTGATTGTATGAGTATCTGCATGGGGGTCTGACTGTCTATGTGGGTGTGTGGGTGGTGTCTGACTCTGTGCATCCATGTCTGAAAGGCTGATTCACTGGTTCTATAGATTCAAAAGTGCATCTCAGAAGGGCTGTATAGATAGCTGACTGTGTGAACAGGTGTGTTGATTAGTGTATTGATGTCTCAGTTGTATATATGTGAGTAACTATATATGTTTTTACACACTATATGTGAGTGTTGGGGCATATAATTGACTACGTGAAAGACCGTGATTGCAAGAGTGTCTACATACACAAATGTGTACATGTATTAGTGATTGTATAAGAGAGTAAGTATGTGATAGTATCCTATGATAAGGAAAGTGATGTGTGTATAAATAAGGCAGGTGTTGTGTATATATCTGCATAGGTGAGTACATGGGTGTATGATTGATTTTTGGCATGACTGAATAGATGTGTGAGTAACTCTATGGATCAGTAGCACTGTTTAAATGTATATATACGTGTATGAGTGGATATTATACTGATGTAATGATGAGTGACACCATGTATGAGTGACTGTATCAGTGTATATCTGGCTCACAATATATAGATAGGAATCAGTGGATGGATATCTAGCATCTGGTATTGGTGTGTCTATGCTTTTCAAAACGGTAGTCTGTATTTTGGAGTGCGTCTATCAAAGGTTATATTTAGGGCTCCCAATTTTCCGTTTTTACTGATTTTTACAGATAAATACAGACAGAAAACTATTTAGTTTCCTGTCTGTATTTATTTTTAAATACAGAAAAATGCGGAAAATAGGCCTTTTTAAAGATATTTTTTCTACTGTCAATGAGTGCCAGGACACTAGGTGTACAGATTGAGAGGTGGGGCAGATTAAAAAAAGACAGTAGATTCCCTAATTAAGCTTAATTAAGTGCAGATCTACAGTTATTTACGCTATTCTAAAATGCAAATGTTCTCAGATAATGCTATTGCACTGTATACTGCTGAAACCTCCTGGACATTCAAATGCGAGTATACATTTATCAGTTAAATAAATGTGGAAAAATACCCATTGCAGCTTAATTTATACAGAAAATGCAAAATAAAAATGGATGAATACAGAATAAATGTGCAAAAAATAAATATGGATAAATACAGACGGAAATGGTGGAAAAATAAATACCATAAAACCGGGAGCCCTAGTTATATTACAGTGTGAGGAGGTGTGTGAGGACTATCACGTGGATGATATCATCAGTGATGTCATCAGTGATGTCATTTGAGATGTCATCAGTGATGTCATGAGTGATGTCACTGACCATGTCATGAGTGATGTAATATGTGACGTCCTCAGCAGTGCATTGCAGGCGCGCGAGTTATAGTTAGCTCAACTAACTATAACAGGTGAATTTCTCTGGTTTTATATGAGTCAAATGTACCTGAAACCCATGGTTTTTTCAGTGAATATATATATATATATATATATATATATATATATATATATATATATATATATATATATATATTTACTAAAAAAAATAGGTTTCAGGGTCGTTATAGTTAGATATTAGCATTTCAAAAAACTTAGAAAAAAACATAAGTTTCAGGGACGTTATAGTTAGTTGGACATTTCAGTCGTACAAAACCAGTGAAATTCGGCCGTTATAGTTAGTTCAGCTAACTATAACTCGCACCCCCGCAATGCACTGCTGATGACGTCACATATTACGTCACTCATGACATGGTCAGTGACATCACTGGTGACATCACTGATGACATCACTGATGACATCTAAAATGACATCACTGATGACATCATCCATGTGATAATCAGATGCACCTCCTCACAACCTAATATAACCTTTGATACACCCACTCTAAAATACAGACTACCATTTTCGAAACCATACACACACCAATACCAGTTACTACATACCCACTCACTGATTCCTAGGTCTACACACATCCACTTATTCACCTATACAGACACTCATACATGCAGTCACTCATCAATACAGCACTATCATATGCACATATACACCTATAGAGACACCAACACGCCACCACAGCGTTACTCACACACCTAGTCAGTCATGAAAAGAATCAATCACACTTCCATTTATTCACATATACAGTTATACACACACCACCTCACTTATTCATACATATACTAACACATACTTACTCTTTTATACAATCACTGATACAAGCACACACTCATCCATACAGCCACTCTCACAATCACTCACTGTCACATATAGTCATTTATATACTCCAACACTCACATATACTGCCTTTCACATATGTAGTTACTCACATATGTACCACTGAGACATCCATTCACTCACCAACACAGCCATACACCCACTCACCCACCCATACAGCCCCTCACAGATGCACTCTTGAACCAATACGCCCAGTGAATCACCCACTCACACATCCATGCAGAGAGTCATATACCCCCATCCACCCACACAGACACTCAGGCACCCATACAGATACTCTGACAACCAATCAATAACCCATATTAACACTCATGTAGCTACTCACCATCTGACTGACTGATACAGACATTCACACAGTTTAGTCACTAACCCATGCATTCAGTAAGACACGTTTATTCACTCACTTATACAGTCTGTCACGCACCTTTTAAATCATCAATTCAAACACTTATACAGCCACTCATTCTTCAATGCACCTTGGCGCGTAAGGAGGACTTTGAGTGCGGACTGTCTGTAATGGTGACACGCGTAAGGAGGACTTTGAGTGTGGACTGTCTGTAATGGTGATGAATAAAGTCAGCTGCTCTTTAAGTCGATGTTGGGCTCATTCTTTTCGTGGCAAATCCGCATAGACCCAGGATTTCCATTCCTGGTAATGAGCCCGCCCTGCAGGACCGGGGGCCCCCAGCAAAGTGGAGGTGTTTTTTTGAATGTTTACTGAGGGGGCATTGACCGCTCTCAAACGATTGCCAGCTAAAAGGGACAACTTCAGCAAAATGGTGACAGCGGAAAAGTAAGGGAGATGAGAGGGGGAAACCTCTCTTTGGCAACATCGCAGAAGCAGCACAAATATGAGCATTGCGGGACAGTAATTTGCATACAGCAGCAATTAAATAATGTGGATGCACTTTTAATTATGAAAATTACGGCAACACTGAAAGTAAATCACGCTATTAAGCAAAAACAGACTTTTCGGTGTACATTTCTAAATGACTAATTTGGTGCATTCTGGGGCCTGTGGTACACCACTACAGGCACGTGACCACTGGGTTTTGAAATAAAGCGCTCACCTGTGATCAAGGCGTCAGCGACGCCGAAACGTGTAAGGAGGACTTTGAGTGCGGACTGTCTGTAATGGTGACGAATAAAGTCAGCTGCTCTTTAAGTCAATGTTGGGCTCATTCTTTTCGAGGCAAATCCGCATAGACCCAGGATCTCAATTCCTGGTAATGAGCCCGCCCTGCAGGACCGGGGGATCCCAGCAAAGTGGAGGTGTTTTTTTGAATGTTTACTGAGGGGGCAAGGACCGCTCTCCGACGATTGCCAGCTAAAAGGGACAACCGCAGCAAAATGGTGACGGCAGAAGAGTAAGGGAGATGAGAGTTGGAAACCTCTCTTTGGCAACATCACAGAAGCATCACAAATATCAGCATTGTGGGACAGTAATTTGCATACAGCAGCACTTAAATAATGTGGATGCACTTTTAATTATGAAAATTACGGCAACACTGAAAGTAAATCACGTTATTAAGCAAAATCAGAATTTTCGGTGTACATTTCTAAATTACTTATTTGGTGCATTCTGGGGCCTGTGGTACACCACTACAGGCACGTGACCACTGGGTTTTGAAATAAAGCGCTCATCTGTGATCAAGGCTTCAGCAATGCCGAAACGCGTAATGAGGACTTTGATTGTGGACTGTCTGTAATGGTGACGAATAAAGTCAGCTGCTCTTTAAGTCGATGTTGGGCTCATTCTTTTTGTGGCAAATCCGCATAGACCCAGGATCGCCATTCCTGGTAATGAGCCCGCCCTGCAGGACCGGGTGCCCCCAGCAAAGTGGAGATGATTTTTTGAATGTTTACTGGGGGGCATGGGCCGCTCTCCGATGATTGCCAGCTAAAAGGGACAACCGCAGCAAAATGGTGACGGTGGAAGAGTAAGGGAGATGAGAGGGGGAACCTCTCTTTGGCAACATCGCAGAAGCAGCACAAATATGAGCATTGCGGGACAGTAATTTGCATACAGCAGCACTTAAATAATGTGGA
Source organism: Triturus cristatus (assembly GCF_964204655.1). NCBI lineage: Eukaryota > Metazoa > Chordata > Amphibia > Caudata > Salamandridae > Triturus > Triturus cristatus. Next base: position 101,337,246 of record NC_140586.1, on the reverse strand, counting down.
TGCACTTTTAATTATGAAAATTACGGCAACACTGAAAGTAAATCACGCTATTAAGCAAAATCAGAATTTTCGGTGTACATTTCTAAATTACTTATTTGGTGCATTCTGGGGCCTGTGGTACACCACTACAGGCACGTGACCACTGGGTTTTGAAGTAAAGCGCTCATCTGTGATCAAGGCTTCAGCGATGCCGAAACGCGTAAGGAGGACTTTGATTGTGGACTGTCTGTAATGGTGACGAATAAAGTCAGCTGCTCTTTAAGTCGATGTTGGGCTCATTCTTTTCGTGGCAAATCCGCATAGACCCAGGATCGCCATACCTGGTAATGAGCCCGCCCTGCAGGACCGGGTGCCCCCAGCAAAGTGGAGATGATTTTTTGAATGTTTACTGGGGGGCATGGGCCGCTCTCCGATGATTGCCAGCTAAAAGGGACAACCGCAGCAAAATGGTGACGGTGGAAGAGTAAGGGAGATGAGAGGGGGAACCTCTCTTTGGCAACATCGCAGAAGCAGCACAAATATGAGCATTGCGGGACAGTAATTTGCATACAGCAGCACTTAAATAATGTGGATGCACTTTTAATTATGAAAATTACGGCAACACTGAAAGTAAATCACACTATTAAGCAAAAACAGAATTTTCGGTGTACATTTCTAAATGACTTATTTGGTGCATTCTAGGGTCTGTGGTACACCACTACATGCATGTGACCACTGGGTTTTGAAATAAAGCGCTCACCTGTGATCAAGACGTCAGCGACGCCAAACGCGTAAGGAGGACTTTGAGTGCGGACTGTCTGTAATGGTGATGAATAAAGTCAGATGCTCTTTAAGTCGATGTTGGGCTCATTCTTTTTGTGGCAAATCCGCATAGACCCAGGATCTCCATTCCTGGTAATGAACCTGCCCTGCAGGACCGGGGGCCCCCAGCAAAGTGGAGGTGTTTTTTTTAATGTTTACTGAGGGGGCATTGACCGTTCTCCGGCGATTGCCAGCTAAAAGGGTCAACCACAGTAAAATGGTGATGGCGGAAGAGTAAGGGAGATGAGAGGGGGAAACCTCTCTTTGGCACCATCGCAGAAGCAGCACAAATATGAGCATTGCGGGACAGTAATTTGCATACAGCAGCACTTAAATAATGTGGATGCACTTTTAATTATGAAAATTACGGCAACACTGAAAGTAAATCACACTATTAAGCAAAAACAGAATTTTCGTGTACATTTCTAAATGACTTATTTGGTGCATTCTGGGGCCTGTGGTACACCAAATGTGGCAAAAAGGTAGCTCTTGGTCCAGAAAGCAGTCTTTTTGTTAAATGTTGTAAATCCGTTCAGTAGTTGCTGAGAAATTTAAACATTTCTCAGATATCCATATATCTGGAGCCTGCAATCTGATTGGCTGCTAACAATTCCAACCAGGAAGTGCTGGCTGCCATCTTGTGACTCGGTTGAACTGAGTCACAAGAAAAAAGGTAAAAAAAGGACAAAAAACAATAAAAGGGGGCAGTGTAGAAACACCCTGACCCCTAGGCCTGCTCAGGGGGTCCCACAGGAACCTCCAGGGCCAACAAAAGCATTTCTATTTTCAAATTTTTAGTGGGAGTCGCTTTGGGTGTGCAAGTCCTGCAGAATTTTTTTTTTTTAAACGAAGCGCTATCTCCCACACTTCTTTTTCTTTAAGCCCCCAGGTGGGCCAGGTCCCGGGGGAATTACAAATTAGATGCATGGCCCCCGCATGCTCCAGGGACTGCCACCCCCTGGGGCTTATAGAATATATGCAGGGGGCTACGCGGCCCCCCTAGCCCCAGAGACCACCACCTACCTGGGGCTTAATTTGTAATTAAAGGGCGTGGGGGGCTCCTGCCCCTCTTATGCAGCCCCAGGGACCGCTACCACCCCGAGGCTATCTTTAAAAATGAAAAGGGCACCACCTCCCCGGGGCACAAATCACGTAAATGCGGGGGTCCGTTGAAGACCCCAGCCCTGGGGACCACCACCTCCCCGGGGCTACACAGAAGATGGGAGGGGGTCAAACGGCCCCACTCCTTTAAAATAAATATCATTTGTGATGTCATCAGTGATGTCATCAGTGATGTCACTGACCATGTCATGTGTGATGTAATATATGACGTCATAAGCAGTGCATTGCGGGCGCGAGTTATAGTTACCTCAGCTAACTATAATAGCTGAATTTCTCTGGTTTTGTACAAATGTCAGACTAACTATAAAGTCCCTCTAACCTTTGGTTTTTCCCACGAATATATATATATATATATATATATATATATATATATATATATATATATATATATATATATATATATATATATATATATATATATATATATATAAAATACCATTGGGTCGCCCCTGTGAAAACGCCACACACGGAGGGTCTTTGCTCACAACACCACAGGTAGCGCAGCTTCACAGCAGGTAGCAGCCCACCCAAAGCGCCATACGCGTTTCGAGCTGTGCGCTCTTGATCACTGGCTGGCTGAAAGAAAGGAAGCGGCATTGAAAGAACTCAATTTGTTTTTAAACCTTACCGCATTTGCGAGACATTTTTTCACTTTACATGCGGGACCCACTGGGGTTAATATGGGATCTAGTCCTGGCCTATAAACTACGTGAACTATCAGATCCATAATGCTATGCGGGCCGACGCCCATGATGGGTGGGACTTTTAATGAATAAAAGGTGATTCCAGCTAATACCGCTGTATTGTGTTACATTGCAGCCAGTGATCAAGAACTAAAGAGTTTGAAACGCGTTTGGCAGATGCAATTGGAGTGTGCAGAGGCAAGCTGCTGCCGCCGCCTCGGAGGCTGTGTGCGTAACCCCTTCAGGCAGTGACACCTCCTTTGGGGCAACCTTGGTGTGAAGATTTTTGCGGCTAGTCCGGTCGCGGAAGTGTCCCACCGCTGAATCAGGTGGGTCCGAGGTGCAGGCAATCGCAGGCACTACGGAGTGGAGGGGGCCTGACCTCCGTTATACAATTGGCTGCGGGGCGGCTTTTCCCTTCATACTTCCCACCCACTGGGGTAGAAATTGTTTTTAAACCTTACCGCATTTGCGAGACATTTTTTCACTTTACATGCGGGACCCACTGGGGTTAATATGGGATCTAGTCCTGGCCTATAAACTACGTGGACTATCAGATCCATAATGCTATGCGGGCCGACGCCCATGATGGGCGGGACTTTTAATGAATAAAAGGTGATTCCAGCTAATATCGCTGTATTGTGTTACATTGCAGCCAGTGATCAAGAACTAAAGAGTTTGAAACGCGTTTGGCAGATGCAATTGGAGTGTGCAGAGGCAAGCTGCTGCTGCCGCCTCGGAGGCTGTGTGCGAAACCCCTTCAGGCAGTGACACCTCCTTTGGGGCAACCTTGGTGTGAAGATTTTTGCGGCTAGTCCGGTCGCGGAAGTGTCCCACCGCTGAATTAGGCGGGTCCGAGGTGCAGGCAATCGCAGGCACTATGGAGTGGAAGGGGCCTGACCTCCGTTATACAATTGGCTGCGGGACGGCTTTTCCCTTCATACTTCCCACCCACTGGGGTAGAAATTGTTTATAAACCTTGCCGCATTTGCGAGACATTTTTTCACTTTACATGCGGGACCCACTGGGGTTAATATGGGATCTAGTCCTGGCCTATAAACTACGTGGACTATCAGATCCATAATGCTATGCGGGCCGACGCCCATGATGGGCGGGACTTTTAATGAGTAAAAGGTGATTCCAGCTAATACCGCTGTATTGTGTTACATTGCAGCCAGTGATCAAGAACTAAAGAGTTTGAAATGCGTTTGGCAGATGCAATTGGAGTGTGTAGAGGCAAGCTGCTGCCGCCGCCTCAGAGGCTGTGTGCGTAACCCCTTCAGGCAGTGACACCTCCTTTGGGGCAACCTTGGTGTGAATATATATATATATATATCCAATTATAGGTGTATTTCTTCTGTGAAATAAACATCCAGCACTCCAAAGTTAAAACTGGGCACTCGGTCTTTATTTGGATGAACGAGGTGTAACATCTATATATATATATCCTGAAACGATCAGAGTCTTGATCCAAAGAACAGGTACGGACCTCAAACGTGGTAACGGAAATTTTTCCTTTATTGTTGCAGATTTTCAAAGTGCAAGTGCAAAGTCTTTAGAAGCGAGTGCCCAGCCTGACGCGTTTTGACTGCCAAATGGCAGTCTTGATCACATCATATATATATATTCACAGAAAAAAACAAAGGTTTCAGTAGTTAGCTGGCCATTTCACTCGTACAAAACCATAGAAATTCCTCCGTTATAGTTAGTTCTGCTAACTATAACTCGCTTGCCTGCAATGCACTGGTGATGATGTCACATATTGCATCATTCATGACATGGTCAGTGACATCACTGATGACATCACTGTGACATCATCAGTAGTGCATTGCGGGCGCACGAGTTATAGTTAGCAGAACTAACTATAATGGAGGAATTTCTATGGTTTTGTACGAGTGAAATGGCCAGCTAACTATAACTATAACACCCCTGAAACCTATGGTTTTTTCTGTGAATTTCTAAGATTTTTTAAATGCTAATTTCTGACTTTAATGTCTCTGAAACCTATGGTTTTTTCAGCGAATTTCAAAGCTTTTTTGAATGCTAATTTTTAAGTGTGATAGTAGTTATACCTATTTTTTGTACTGATTTTCTACAGTTTTTTAACTGTTTATTTAAAAATATTTTATTCATTAAATAACATTATACATTTTTCTGAAAATTGCAAAAAAAAAGAAAAAGAAAAATTCAAACTGAAATATTGATTAATTTTCTTTTTTTCATTTTTTATTTTAATATATTTATATTTTCTTTTTTTTTTTAAATCCAAATTTTTTTCGGAGTCACGCACTCAAAGCGTACCCATCATGGTGGGTGCGCGCATTTTAGCCGCCATTTTAGAAAAGTCGTGAAGGATACGCGTACGGTGTGCGACGGCTGCATGTTTTTCAGTTACATCATATACATTTAATATTACGTGATGTGCGCGATTGGTATGCGACCAGTCCGTGGCTCCTGCTCCCGCGCATTCGCGACACATGCGCATTACGGTACGAGATGCTTGCGCGATTGCGGGTCTCGCGTGACGTCATAAACGTGCTGGGTGCGCAACTCCCGCAAAAAAAATGTATGTTCCAAAATGATGTGTATGTGTCTTTAATATACATATTAAGGCAAGAGATTATCTAAGATATTCATAAAAATAATATATTTGTACTTATAATAAACTTATATTATTTTTAAATATATTTTCGCGAAGTCAGGTGCATGCATCGTGAGTGCAGAGAACCAGGTCAGCAGAGCTGCTGTAGAGCAAGAGAAACCAGGTCAGCAGAGCCGTTGTAGAGCCAGAGAACCAGGTCAGCAGAGCTGCTCTAGAGCCTAAGAAGCAGGTCAGCAGAGCTGCTCTAGAACCAGAGACCCAGGTCGGCAGAGCTGCTCTAGAGCCAGAGACCCAGGTCAGCAGAGCTGCTCTAGAGGCCGAGAACCAGGTCAGCAGAGCTGCTGTAGAGCCAGAGAAACCAGGTCAGCAGAGCTGCTTTAGAGGGAGAGAACCAGGTCAGCAGAACTGCTTTAGAGGCAGAGAACCAGGTCAGCAGAGCTGCTCTAGAGCCAGAGAACCAGGTCAGCAGAGCTGCTTTAGAGCCATAGAACCAGGCAGCAGAGCTGCTCTAGAGGCAAGAACCAGGTCAGTAGAACTGCTTTAGAGCCAGAGAACCAGCTCAGCAGAGCTCTTTAGAGGGAGAGAACCAGGTCAGAAGAGCTGCTTTAGAGCCAGAGAACCAGGTCAGCAGAGCTGCTTTAGAGCCAGAGAACAAGGTCAGCAGAGCTGCTCTAGAGGCAGAGACCAAGGTCAGCAGAGCTGCTTTAGAGGGAGAGAACCAGGTCAGCAGAGCTGCTTTAGAGCCAGAGAACCAGGTCAGCAGAGCTGCTCTAGAGCCAGAGAAACCAGGTCAGAAGAGCTGCTTTAGAGGGAGAGAACCAGGTCAGCAGAGCTGCTTTAGAGCCAGAGAACCAGGTCAACAGAGCTGCTCTAGAGCCAGAGAACCAGGCCAGCAGAGCTGCTGTAGAGCCAGAGAAACCAGGTCAGTAGAGCTGCTTTAGAGCGAGAGAACCAGGTCAGCAGAGCTGCTTTAGAGGGAGAGAACCAGGTCAGCAGAGCTGCTTTAGAGCCAAGGGACCAGGTCAGCAGAGCTGATCTAGAGCCAGAGAACCAGGTCAGCAGAACTGCTTAAGAGCCAGAGAACCGGGTCAGCAGAGCTGCTTTAGAGCCAGGGAACCAGTTCAGCAGAGCTGTTGTAGAGCCTAAGAAGTAGGTCAGCAGAGCTGCTCTAGAGCCTAAGAACTAGGTCAGCAGGGCTGCTGTAGAGCCAGAGAAACCAGGTCAGGCGAGCTGCTTTAGAGGGGGAGAACCAGGTCGGCAGATCTGCTTTAAAGCCAGAGAACCAGGCCAGCAGAGCTGCTTTAGAGCCAGAGAACCAGGTCAGCAGAGCTGCTCTAGAGCCAGAGAACCAAGTCAGCAGAGCTGTTTTAGAGCCATAGAACCAGGTCAGCAGAGCTGCTTTAGAGCCAGAGATCCAGGTCAGCAGAGCTGCTCTAGAGCCTAAGAACCAGGTCAGCATAGCTGCTCTAGAGCCAGAGAACCAGGTCAGCAGAGCTGCTGTAGAGCCAAAGAAACCAGGTCAGTAGAGCTGCTTTAGTGGGAGAGACCCGGGTCAGCAGAGCTGCTCTAGAGGTTAGAGGAGGGGACCAGGTCAGTAGAGCTGCTCTAGAGCCAGAGAACCATGTCAGCAGAACTGCTTTAGAGCCATAGAACCGGGTCAGCAGAGCTGCTTTAGAGCTAGAGAACCAGGTCAGCAGAGCTGTTGTAGAGCCAGAGAAACCAGATCAGCAGAGCTGCTCTGTAGCCTAAGAACTAGGTCAGCAGAGCTGCTCTAGAGCCAGAGAACTAGGTCAGCAGACGTGCTGTAGAGCCAGAGAAACCAGGTTAGCAGAGCTGCTTTAGAGGGAGAGAACCAGGTCAGCAGAGCGGCTTTAGAGCCAGAGACCCAGGTCAGCAGAGCTGCTCTAGCTGACACTGACTGACTGACACTGACTGACTGACACTGACTGATTGATACTGACTGACACTGATTGACTGACACTGACATTGACTGACACTGACACTGACTGACACTGATTGACTGAAACTGACTGACTGACAATAACTGACACTGATTGACTGACACTGACTGACTGACACTGACTGACTGACACTGATTGACTGACACTGACTGACTGACACTGACTGACACTGATTGACTGACACTGACTGACACTGATTGACTGACACTGACTGACTGACACTGACTGACTGACACTGATTGACTGACACTGACTGACTGACACTGCCTGACACTGCCTGACTACTCTCTACTACTCTACTGCTCACTCTCTCTACTACTCACTCTCTACTACCCACTTTCTACTACTCTCTACTACTCACTCTCTTCTACTCTACTACTCTCTACTACTCACGCTCTACTACTCACTCTCTACTACTCTCTACAATTCACTCTCTACTACTCACTCTCTACTACTCTCTACTATTCACTCTCTACTACTCACTCTCTACTACTCTCTCTCTACTACTCTCTACTACTCTTTACTATTCACTCTATACTACTCACTCTCTACTACTCTCTACCACTCACTCTCTACTACTCTACTACTCATTCTCTACTACTCTCTACTACTCTCTCTCTACTACTCACTCTACTACTCTCTACTACTCTCTTTCTACTACTCACTCTCTACTACTCTCTCTCTACTACTCTCTCTCTACTACTCTCTACTACTACTCTCTACTATTCACTCTCTACTATTCACTCTCTACTACACTCTACCACTCACTCTCTACTACTCTACTACTCACTCTCTACTACTCTGTACGACTCTCTCTCTACTACTCACTCTCTACTACTCACTCTACTACTCACTCTCTACTACACTCTCTCTACCACTCACTCTCTACTGTTCACTCTCTACTACTCACTCTTTACTACTCACTCTCTACTACTCACTCTCTACTACTCGCTCTCTACAACTCACTCTCCACTACTCACTCTCTACTACTCGCTCTCTACTACTCTCTAGTGCTCACTCTCTACTACTCACTCTCTACTACTCTACTACTCTCTACTACTCTCTCTACTACTTACTCTCTACTACTCACTCTCTACTACTCACTTTCTATTAGTCTACTACTCTCTACTAATCTCTCTATTACTCACTCTCTACTATTCTCTACTACTCATCTCTACTACTCTCTACTACTGTCTACCACTCACTCTCTACTACTTTACTACTCACTCTCTACTACTCTCTCTCTACTACTCACTCTCTACTACTCACTGTACTACTCTCTACTACTCACTATCTACTACTCTCTCTCTACTATGCTCTCACTACTACTCACTCTCTACTACTCTCTACTACTCACTCTCTACTACTCACTCTCTACTACTCTCTACAACTCACTCTACTACTCCCTCTCTACTACTCTACTACTCTCTCTTCCTCTCTCTACTTCTCACTCTCTACTACTTGCTCTCTACTACTCACTCTCTACTACTCTCTAGTACTCACTCTCAACTACTCTCTACTACTCACTCTACTACTCACTCTCTACTACTCTACTACTCACTCTCTACTACTCCACTACTCTCTACTACTCTCTCTCTACTACTCACTCTCTACTACTCACTCTCTACTACTCTCTACTACTCTCTCTACTACTCACTTTCTACTACTCACTCTCTACTACTCTCTACTACTCACTCTCTACTACTCTCTCTCTACTACTCACTCTCTACTTCTCTCTCTACTACTCACTTTCTACTACTCACTCTCTACTACTCTCTACTACTTACTCTCTACTACTCACTCTCTACTACTCTCTCTCTACTACTCTCTACTACTCACTCTCTACTACTCACTCTACTACTCACTCTCTACTACTCACTCTCTACTACTCTAATACTCTCTCTCTGCTACTCACTCTCTACTACTCACTCTCTACTACTCTCTACTACTCACTCTCTACTACTCTCTACTACTCACTCTACTACTCACTCTCTACTACTCTCTACTACTCTCTACTACTCACTCTCTAATGCTCACTCTCTACTACTCTCTACTACACACTCTCTATTACTCACTCTCTACTACTCACTCTCTACTCTCTATTACTCATTCTCTACTCTGTACCTCTCTACCTCTCTCTATTCTACTCTCTACCTCTCTACCTCTAACTCTCTACCTCTACCTCTCTACCTCTACACCTCTACCTCTCTACCTCTCTCTCCCTCTCTCTACACGCACACATATGCACATTTATATATGCATATATATGCATATGCATTTATATATTCACTGAAAAAACCATAGGTTTCAGGGGCGTTATAGTTAGGAATTGGCATTTAAAAAACCTTAGAAATTCACTGAAAAAACCATAGGTTTCAGGGGCGTTATAGTTAGCTGGACATTTCCCTCGTACAAAACCCTAGAAATTCCCCTGTTATAGTTAGTTCAGCTAACTATAACTCGCGCCCCCGCAATGCACTGCTGATGACGTCACATATTACATCACTCATGACATGGTCAGTGACATCACTGATGACATCCCTGATGACATCCCTGATGACATCTGAAATGACATCACTGATGACATCACTGATGACATCATCCAGTGAGTGTGTGTTTCTGTAAATTTTAAATATGTTTAATATATATATAGGGAAAAACCTATGGAAGAATGAGTGGGTGTATAAGTGTGTGAATGGATGATTTAGTAGGTGCGTGACTGACTGTATAAGTGAGTCATTAAACGTATCTTACTGCAGACTAGTGACTAAACTGTGTGAATGTTTGTATCTGTCTGTCTGTTGGTGTATAAGCGGCTGCATGGTTTTGTGAATAGCTATATGAGTGTCTCTATGGGTTATTGATTGGATGTCTGAGTATCTGTTTGGGTGCCTGAGTGTTTGTGTGGGTGGGGTGTGTGTGACTCTGTGCATACATGTGTGAGTGGGTGATTCTATGGGTGCATGGTTTTAAGAGTGCCTCTGTGATGGACTGTATGGTTGGGTGAGTGTATGTATGGGTGTGTTAGTGATTGAATGTATATCTCAGTGGTACATGTGTGAGCAACTACATATGTGAAAGGGAGTATATATGTGTGTAAGAGTATATAAGTGGGTATATGTGAGAGTGTGATTGTGAGAGTGGCTGTATGGATGAGTGTGTGCTTGTATCAGTGATTGTATGAGGGTGTAAGAATGTGGTACTATTTTTATGAGTAAGTGAACTTGTGTGTGTATAACTGCATAGGTGAGTAAATGGGAGTGTGATTAATTATTTGCATGACTGACTAGGTGTGAGAGTACCTCTATGGATGGTTGGTGGTGTGTGAGTGTCTATGTAGGTGTATAAATGCATATGATAGTCCTGTACTGAGTGACTGTAAGTATGAGCGACTGTACAGGTGAGTGAGTGGATGTGTGTGTAGATCTAAGAGTCAATGAGTGGGTATGTAGTTATTGGTATTGGAGTATCTATGGTTTTGAGAATGGACGTCTGAAATTTTGATTCAGTATATCAAAGGGTGTGAGAAGATGCACTAATTTATCACATGGATGACGTCATCAGTGATGTCATCAGTGATGTCACTGACCATGTCATGAGTGATGTAATATGTGACATCATCAGCAGTGCATTGCGGGGGCGCGAGTTATAGTTAGCTGAACTAACTATAACAGGGGAATTTCAAGGGTTTTGTACGAGGGAAATGTCCAGCTAACTATAACGCCCCTGAAACCTATGGTTTTTTCAGTGAATTTCTAAGGTTTTTTTGAAATGCCAATTCCTAACTATAACGCCCCTGAAACCTATGGTATTTTCAGTGAATTTCAAAGGTTTTTTAAATGCTAATTCCTAACTATCTCAGGCCTGAAACCTATGGTTTTTTCAGTGAATTTCAAAGGTTTTCTAAATGACAATTTTGAATGTATTAATTGTTATACTGATTTTTTGATACTGATTTACTACATTTTTTAAACTATTTATTTTTAGATATATTTTTTTAATTACATTATAATTACATTATACATTACAATACAAAATATACTTTCTCAGAATGAAATACTTTATTTTAAATACTTGGCAAATAGGCAACAGACTTTCAAGTACAGTAGTTACAGTTGTTGCAATGGGCAACACAATTTCAAACACAAAGAAACATTGAGCTCAATGTGAATTTCTAGTTAAATGCAATTAGTTACTTTATGGATTACTTTTGTAACCACAAGACTGGATCCTAGATTCAGTCCTTGGACATCTCCTGTAAACAGTTGAGTAAAAGCGCTTTGGTTACAGTAGTGATTTTTAAGGAATATTATTGTATTTTAAAAGTTGACACTTAGAATCTTTTTCCCATAGAATCACCAATGTTATCCTATGGCAGAAAATTCACTTAGCAGGTAAGTAGTGTTATCGTTACTTTTTCTTACTCAGTGGTGGATCCTGGATCCAGCACTGGCCAACCTCCTGTAAACAGTTGAAAGAATGTGTTTAAGTCATACCGACGATTTTTTAGGAATATTTTTAGTTTGCGAAAATAGACACTTAGAAAATTTTCTGGTGAAAACCACACAATGGATTCCTATGGAAGGAAATACAAGTTACTGATAAGTAAGCTTAGAATTACTTTTCAAGGTCAGTGCTGGGCTAAAAGATGCAGCCCTGGGTTCTCTCCTGATAACAGGTGAGTAAATCGGAATTCGTAGTTCGGCAGATTTTAGAGGAATATTTGTACATTTCAAAAATGGACACTTAGAAAATTTTCTGGTGAAAACCACACAATGGATTCCTATGGAAGGAACTACAAGTTACTGGTAAGTACGCTTAGAATTACTTTTCAGGGTCAGTGCTGGGCTAAAAGATGCAGCCCTGGGTTCTCTCCTGATAACAGGTGAGTAAATCGGAATTCGTAGTTCGGCTGATTTTAGAGGAATATTTATACATTTCAAAAATGGACACTTTGAAAATTTTCTGGTGAAAACCACTCAATGGATTCCTATGGAAGGAAATACAAGTTACTGGTAAGTACGCTTAGAATTACTTTTCAGGGTCAGTGCTGGGCTAAAAGATGCAGCACTGGGTTCTCTCCTGATTACAGGTGAGTAAATCGGAATTTGTAGTTCGGCTGATTTTAGAGGAATATTTGTACATTTCAAAAATGGACACTTAGAAAATTTTCTGGTGAAAACCACACAATGGATTCCTATGGAAGGAAATACAAGTTACTGGTAAGTACGCTTAGAATTACTTTTCAGGGTCAGTGCTGGGCTAAAAGATGCAGCCCTGGGTTCTCTCCTGATAACAGGTGAGTAAATCGGAATTCGTAGTTCGGCTGATTTTAGAGGAATATTTGTACATTTCAAAAATGGACACTTTGAAAATTTTCTGGTGAAAACCACACAATGGATTCCTATGGAAGGAAATACAAGTTACTGGTAAGTACGCTTAGAATTACTTTTCAGGGTCAGTGCTGGGCTAAAAGATGCAGCACTGGGTTCTCTCCTGATTACAGGTGAGTAAATCGGAATTTGTAGTTCGGCTGATTTTAGAGGAATATTTGTACGTTTCAAAAATGGACACTGAAAATTTTCTGGTGAAAACCACACAATGGATTCCTATGGAAGGAAATACAAGTTACTGGTAAGTACGCTTAGAATTACTTTTCAGGGTCAGTGCTGGGCTAAAAGATGCAGCACAGGGTTCTCTCCTGATTACAGGTGAGTAAATTGGAATTCGTAGTTCAGCTGATTTTAGAGGAATATTTGTACATTTCAAAAATGGACACTTAGAAAATTTTCTGGTGAAAACCACACAATGGATTCCTATGGAAGGAAATACAAGTTACTGGTAAGTACGCTTAGAATTACTTTTCAGGGTCAGTGCTGGGCTAAAAGATGCAGCCCTGGGTTCTCTCCTGATAACAGGTGAGTAAATCGGAATTCGTAGTTCGGCTGATTTTAGAGGAATATTTATACATTTCAAAAATGGACACTTTGAAAATTTTCTGGTGAAAACCACTCAATGGATTCCTATGGAAGGAAATACAAGTTACTGGTAAGTACGCTTAGAATTACTTTTCAGGGTCAGTGCTGGGCTAAAAGATGCAGCACTGGGTTCTCTCCTGATTACAGGTGAGTAAATCGGAATTTGTAGTTCGGCTGATTTTAGAGGAATATTTGTACATTTCAAAAATGGACACTTAGAAAATTTTCTGGTGAAAACCACACAATGGATTCCTATGGAAGGAAATACAAGTTACTGGTAAGTACGCTTAGAATTACTTTTCAGGGTCAGTGCTGGGCTAAAAGATGCAGCCCTGGGTTCTCTCCTGATAACAGGTGAGTAAATCGGAATTCGTAGTTCGGCTGATTTTAGAGGAATATTTGTACATTTCAAAAATGGACACTTTGAAAATTTTCTGGTGAAAACCACACAATGGATTCCTATGGAAGGAAATACAAGTTACTGGTAAGTACGCTTAGAATTACTTTTCAGGGTCAGCGCTGGGCTAAAAGATGCAGCACTGGGTTCTCTCCTGATTACAGGTGAGTAAATCGGAATTTGTAGTTCGGCTGATTTTAGAGGAATATTTGTACGTTTCAAAAATGGACACTTTGAAAATTTTCTGGTGAAAACCACACAATGGATTCCTATGGAAGGAAATACAAGTTACTGGTAAGTACGCTTAGAATTACTTTTCAGGGTCAGTGCTGGGCTAAAAGATGCAGCACAGGGTTCTCTCCTGATTACAGGTGAGTAAATTGGAATTCGTAGTTCGGCTGATTTTAGAGGAATATTTGTACAATGGTGAAGGAAGGGGGAGGGGCCTGAGGTGACGTGTGCAAACACGCCCTGTGGTGCGTTTTAAGTTGGGGAATTAATTCCTCTTCAATCCTGAGGTCCCCTGGGGGCCAACTAGCCCACCAGGTACCTCCAGTATGCGCCAGGGAGCTGCATTGCAGAGAGGTATTCAGAGGCCACGCCCCTTTTTACAACACTCTGCAACACAGCTCTGTGGCGCTTACTGGAGGTACCTGATGGGCTAGTTGGTCCCCAGGGACCCTCAGGATTGAAGAGGAATTAATTCCCCAACTTAAAAAGCGCCACAGTGCGTGTTTGCACAGATCTCACCTCAGGCCCGCCCCCTACCTTCACCACTGTGCAAACGCGCCCCGTGGCGCGTTTTAAGTTGGGAGATTAAGTCCCCTTGAATACTGAGGTCCCCTGGTGGCCAACTAGCCCACCAGGTACCTCCAGTATGTGCCAGGGAGCTGCCTTGCAGAGAGGTGTTCAGAGGCCACACCCCTTTTTACAACACTCTGCAACGCAGCTCCGTGGCGCTTAGTGGAGGTACCTGAAGGGCTAATTGTCCCCTAGGGGACCTCTGGATTGAAGAGGAATGAATAGCCCAACTTAAAACGCGCCACAGGGCGTGTTTGCACAGTATCACCTCAGGGCTCGAGCCCCCCCACACTGGTATTTTTTTTTTTTAAAACAAGCCCTGGGGGGTGGCGGTCCCCGGGGCTGCGGGGGGGGCCATGAGCCCCCCCGCATGTATTCAGTTAAGCCCCAGGGGGTGGCGGTCCCCGGGGCTGGGGGGCCCCTCTGGGCCACCCAATATGATAAACACATTGCCCCCGGGACTTGGCCCCCCCGGGGGCTAAATAAAAACAAAGTGCGGAAGCCCGCGCTTCGTTTTTTTTTCATTCGCGGGATGCGCGGACCCTACGTGCATCCCGCGATTTTTTAAAAAATAATAATAATTTGGGGGCCTTGGGGGTCCTTGTGGGACCCCCTGAGCAGGCTTAGGGGGTCAGGGTGTTTCTACCCTGCCCCCTTGTTGCGTTTTGCGTCTTTGTTTTTGTGCTTTCTTGTGCCTCGGTTCTACCGAGGCACAAGATGGCTGCCAACACTTCCTGATTCAGAGTGTTGGCAGCCAATTAGCATTCAGCTCGTGCTCGGGAGGGTTCGGGGAGGGTGCGGGGAGAATCCGCGGATCCTCCCCGGCCATAGATATCACTAACTTTTAACTCTAA
The DNA here is from genome assembly GCF_964204655.1 of Triturus cristatus. Lineage (NCBI taxonomy): Eukaryota > Metazoa > Chordata > Amphibia > Caudata > Salamandridae > Triturus > Triturus cristatus. Next base: position 101,322,047 of record NC_140586.1, on the reverse strand, counting down.
TTTTCTCAGGAACTACTGAACGGATTTACACCATTTAAGCAAAAGGCACGAGTCCGAACTGAGGACTACCTCTTTGCCAAATTTGGTGTCATTCCGTTCAGCGGTTCGGGCTGTAGCTGCGACAACAGATCCTATGGGAAATTGCATGGGGAAAACGCGTTTTGGGACCCCCCTTTTTTCTCGGCCCCCGCTTGACGAATCACCACGAAACTTTCAGGGTAGGAGCGGAGCGGAGCTGGCCAAAAGTTTGGAAAAATTTACGAAGATTCGTCAATCGGCGCCATGCATTTTCCCATAGGACCTTTAGTCGAAGGTACAGCCCGAACGGCTGAACAGAATTACTTGAAATTTGGCAAAGAGGTAGTCCTCAGGTTGAAGAACCAGTACCTTATGGGCCTGGCGGCGCAGGGTACGCCTTAATCTCCTGGGTTCTCCTGCTTTAACTAACAGAGACACGGGACACTCTGTCAGGCGTAAAAGATCAGATTTATTAGCTGCAGCTAGTACAGTTGTCCTAGAAGTACACACGGTATGTTCTCAGGAGACTGCCACTTCACTCCGTGGCGCACAATCTTATATAGTTCATAGGTGACATATACATTAACCAAGAACACACCTAAAGCATACATGAAGAACCAGTAAGAATAGGTTGAAAAATAGGACAGAGCCAATGGAAAGAGTTGGAAAACAAAAGTATCGAGTAACCCGAAGAAGTCTCTCCTCCAACTATGTTTGCCACCCCTCCCCACAGGTTAAGGTATTAACGTATTTGTAACTGACTTGCAGGTGGCGAGATACGTCTGTGTGTTTTGGAGGATAGTTGTGAAATGAGAGAATACGAGCAGAGGACAGCGAAGGCCAGGAGACAAGATAAAATCAGAAGAGAATAGTGTGAACCGACAGATAGTTAAGACAGGGATTAAGAAAACCAGACAGAGATGAGTGTATTTGGCCAGACTCTAACACCAGCTTTGTAAACAAAGGTAGAAGGCTATTTTGACACAATATTGCAGGAAAAAGCAGAAAAGACTTCGTTCGCCGTGCTGCCTGAGTGAGGGCAACAAAATGGTGGTGGAGCACAAAATGGCGGGTCGATACGATCGTAATTGAAAATCGAATTTCCTCAGACCGTCCTTTTGCCAAAACTCAGGCAAGACACATAGACTCACGTTAATCTGAGTCAATGTCGATGGCCATGAGGTCATCGAGCTGTTGCTGTACCATCATTCTAATATTCTCTGTTCTTTGTGCCTTAGGTTTAGGGATGCATACAGTAGCACAAAGATCGCAGATGGCGGGACCACAATGCATACAAAGACAACAAGAGAAAATGACGGCTAGAATCATACCGACGAATGTTAGTACTTTCCAACCCCATTTGGACAGTAGTCCCCAAAACCATTTCAATAATGACCAATCTCCTTCATCCTGGTGAATTGACTCGGAAATTACATGTAATTTAGAAATGGCCTGGTATACTGTCGGAGCGTCATCAGGTATGAAAATACAGCAACTAGATCCGATCAATTTACAGACTCCACCACGGTCCGCAAGAACAAAGTCTAAGGCAACATGGTTCTGTAAGGTCATAAGACGATCCACCTGTAGTTCTGCTGTGATATTACTCAAAGCTCCTAAAGTGATGTCTATAGTTATTTCTACGACACGAACCAGTTGTCTTATATTTCTGCTGTTGGCCATAGGACCCCAAAAAGGAAGAAATCCTTTGAGGAAATCTCCTCCCTCTTGTCCTGCTGTGTCTTTGGAATCAATAATCCCTCTGCCATATCTGTTTTTATGATGGTTTGCAGAAGCGGTGTATGTAGGGGGAAGAAGGAAGGCTATATAGCAGGTACCAGAAAAACCCGTCGGTAACCACGTGTAAGCCCTATCATGACAGATAAAATATGTGCCTTGAGATGGTACTAACGGTGGCGAATTTTGAGATGAGTAGATGTATGTATGGGAACAGAAACTTTTTCTCTGTTTGATGTCAGTAGTCTGGTCATTTATTTGCAAACAGAAATTGCCTTGATGAGGTACAGTCCAAATTGGTGGAGATTTTCCTTGTTTAACTTTATCACTAAGGCTAGTGGTGTAATGGGTGACGTTCCAGTTGGTATACGCTTTTCTTTCATCAACGGAAATTTTACTATTTTCCATGATTTTAGCCATCGCTACCATTCCCTTTATCAACGAACTATGACTAAAATCCGGACCACCAATTTGTGAACTGATAGGTCGTTTAAATCGGCTTTGATAGGCGTTAGAGAAGATAACAAAATAAGCCCAAGCGGAACCTTCATAGGAGAACAGAAGAACTAGATACGGCATCCCTTTTTCTGTGGTATGTGGCATAAGTCCACACACCCAACAGTCGCTTGTATTGATCACTAATTGGTGTTGATGTAATAACTGGACAAATGAATTATTGTAATATTCGGTTCTTCTAATGCGTTCATGTTGAGGAAGTGTATGAAATAGATGTGGAGAGATAGTAGAAGACAAAGAGATAGAAGGAGAGACAACTTTTCGCTGCAGAGCATGAATAATCCAACCTATACCCGCCAGTAGAATACATAATGATATAATAACACATAAAGTAACACCACAATGACTGTACATTGATTTACGAGATCTCCTTCTTTTTATATCCTTTTTCTCCCTTTTTCCTGATGTAGTTTCCATCTTCTAAATGGATGCTCACGGCAATCTTCCTCAATCACTTGGTCGCGATTGTCTGCCGTCCTATGACACTGCAAGTCCTGCAGGCCTATTGCCACTACTCAGGTCACAACCAAGACTCCTACCGTGACCCTGCAACCAGGATAGAAACTACATAGAAGAGAGATTTTTAAATTACCTTCTTTTGTCTAGGTCTCAAATTGTAATTGTCTCTATTTGATACAGTCTGGTCTTGAAACAATGTCTTTGGATCTGTGGTATTTAAACGATGATGTGGTGGGATTGCTTCCTGGAGAATGTTGTCGTCTTCTTTTTCCGACAATGTTCTATTCAGGCGCGCATCACTAAAAGGTATGAATCGTGGGACCTTTTTGCTTTCAGAGTCACTAATGCCCTTTCGAACCCACTGGTCAAAGGGTAAAGGCAAAGGTACTTTCTTACAATGCACACCGTGAATCCAGTTTTTCTTTCCTTCAACCTTTACTGCTGTTCTTGTGGTTAGGAGAACCAACCGAGGTTCTCTCCACCGAGGCTCCAAATTCTTCGTTCTCTGGAAATTCTTCACACAGACCCAGTCGCCTGGTTGAATGGAATGACCTGGGTCTGTGGAGGCCTCTGGCAAAGCACTCTGAACCTGTTGATGGAGAACACGCAATTTAGTCGTAAGGTCATGCAAATAATCAATCAACATTGGGTATGGCAAATCTGAATACCTTTTAGGGCGAGGGACTCCCCATATATTAGCTGGGCGTCCGAAAACCACTTCGTAAGGGCTAAGTCCCAAACGAGAGTTTACTGCTGTTCTGGTGGATAGAAGAGCCAATGGTAGAGCATCGGGCCAATTAAGTCCTGTACTGGCTTGTACCTTTGCAAGCTTAAGCTTTAAAGTACCGTTGAAGCACTCCACTAGACCTGCTGATTGTGGATGGTTTGCCGCATGGAACTTCTGTTTTATACCAAGACCTGCACAAACTTTTTGCATGACTTGGCCCACAAATTCGCTCCCATTGTCACTCCAGACAATGCGCGGCAAACCAAACCTAGGGAAAAATTCCTTTAGAAGTACTTTAGCAGTTGATAAAGCAGTATTGTCTTTCAGGGGGTAAGCTTCTATCCATCTAGAAAAGGCACATACCACCACCAGAACATATTTGAGGTTGTTGCATCGCTCCATGTGAATGTAATCGATTTGCAACACTTCAAATGGATAGGTCGGAGGAGCAAAGTGACCTGCTGGAGTTGGGGTTCCCTTTCCTGGATTGTACATCAGACAGATAATACAATGTTTTACTACATTGTCTGCACACTTTGGGATTCCTTCATTCTGCCACACTGGAGCCAGAAGTTTGCATATTCCTTTTGCACTTAGGTGAGCTGGACCATGGGCCATAGTAACCACAGGTAGTACATAGGCATCTGGTAACAGCCAACGTTGGTGTTCTGACAATTCCACCCAACATCCCATCTCATTTAACATTCCTGTACTTTCTTTCCACCTACTCTATTCTTTCTCTGTAGACTCTTCTTGAATCGATTTTACACTTTCTACTGTATCCTCATACATTCCCCTTTCTCTGACCCAGTTCGCAGGACTCGCAACATACATGCGACTTGTAGTGTCTCTGGCTGTCTTTTTCGCTACTTCATCTGCAAATGCATTTCCTCGACCAACATCATCTGTAATCTTCTTATGTGCACTACATTTCACAATCGCTACCTGAGTGGGCAAGGCAAGTGAATCTAGAAGGTCAGTCACCAACTGACCATGCTGTATTTTAGTGCCATGGGAAGTAAGGAATCCCCTTTCCTTCCACAGACGTCCAAAATTAAATGCTACACCAAACGAGTACTGGCTATCGGTGTACACGTTCACTCTTTGGATAACACACATGCTCTAGTCAATGCTATTAATTCAGCTGCCTGAGCTGAATTATGTCTAATGCGTGCTGTTTCCACAATTGTATGCAAGGTAGTAACAGCATAGGCTGAAACTGTCTCTCCATTAGGAAGCTTAAAACAAGATCCATCCACCCATAGTGTTCCATCCGGATTCACTAATGGCGTGTCTGTTAGGTCAATTCTACCTTTTGTCTCCTCTTCAGTACGGAGAATACATTTATGTTGTTCTGGAATATCTTTCTCTTCTGGAAGAGGCAACAAAGTAGCTGGATTTAAAACGTTACATCGTTTGATGTGCACGTGACTGGCCAAGAGAGTTAGCTCATATCCAGACAAACGAGCACTCGTAAGATGGTGCGTTTTCGTTCTGTTTAGCAAAGTATCCACTGCATGTGGTACCATAACAATGAGAGTATTATCTAGCACTACTCTAGCGGACTGTCGAATAGAAATTGCTGCTGCTGCTGTCGCTTTAAGACAACGAGGCAATGCTTTAGCTACTGGATCTAAGGTAGCCAAAAAATAAGCACATGGCCGCTGTTTATCTCCAAAACGCTGCGTTAAGACTGATAACGCACAACCCTCTCTCTCATGGACATAGAGCGTGAAGGGCTTATTGTAATCAGGAGTACCTAACACAGGAGCAGAGCATAGGGCAGTACGTAAGTCAGAAAAACTCTTCTGACATTCGTCAGTCCATGGAAGGGGCTGAGGTGTATCTTTCAAAGTAAGTGTCAACAGAGGTTTGGCCAACAAAGAAAAGTTCGGAATCCACTGTCTACAATAAGAAGTAATGCCCAGAAAGGCACGTACCTCTCTTTGTGTGGATGGCACAGACATTTGAGTAATCGCCTGAATACGTTCTAGGGTTAATCGTCATCCCTCCTTTGACAAGAGATGACCCAAGTAGGTAACCTCTCGACGAACATATTGTAGCTTAGAAGGTGAAACTTTATGATTTAGATCAAACAAATGACGTAACAATGCAACAGTCACATTCTTGCATATTTCCTCTGAATCAGCAGCGATTAACAAATCGTCCATGTATTGAATAAGAGTAGCACCAGTCGGTAAAGAAAAAAGATCAAGATGACATTTTAGAGTTTGACTGTAAATAGAGGGACTTTCACAATAGCCCTGAGGTGCGCGTTTGAACCGGAAGCTTCGGCCTCCAAGAGAGAAGCCGAAAATATCTCTACTCTTTTCTGCTATGGGAATACTAAAGAAAGCATTTTTTAGATCGATAACAGAAAACCAAGTCACTGTGGAAGGTATCATTGTCAACAGAGCAGTGATATTTGGGACAACAGGAAACTGTGGTACAACAATTTTGTTTACCTCCCGAAGATCAATTACAAAACGATACACAGGAGACTGAGAAGGATCAGTGCGTTTAAGAACAGGAAGAATAGGACTATTGCATATGTTTCCTCTTGTTTCCTCAACCACACCCTTCTGAATCAAATCATGAATGATTTCCAAAAGCGCTTTTTCACCTTCAGTGGAAATTCTATACTGCGGAATGCGTGGCAATTCAGCATTGGGTTTGAGAGTGACAACATAAGGTGGGATCTCAAGACAACCAACATCGTTCGGACCCGTAGCCCAAAGCGTTGCAGGAAGAGAAAGTAATTCAGGTGGAAATTGATCTTTAGACAAATACATTGAAGAAGTTCTTTTCTGTGCTAAAGTAAGATATACACCAGAAGGAAAACAAGATATTGTAGCATGCATTCTTTTCAATAAATCCAAGCCCAACAGATTCTCACCGCAGCCATTTGTTAAAAGAAGCGGAGCTTCAAGATCATAAGGGCCAATTGAAATAGGCAAAGGGCAAGAAACCGGATTACGAACTGGGGTGCCAGAAAATCCTACAGATACATTCGTTAAGCCAGACAAAGGTGCCCCAGGGAGTTTAGAATGAATGATAGAGCTTCTCATCGCACCAGTATCTAGAAGAAATGGCTCTGAAACACCCATTGTAGTGACATTAATATAAGGTCCATTCTGATCTACTGGAATCGATACAACTCCCTCACTTTGTCCATGGCTGTCCTAGTTAACATGAAGACTTTTATTTTCGCCTTCAAGATAATGGTCCTCGTTGTAATACTGTGTAGACCTAACGTTTTGCTGATCAAAGTAGTTCACGGAATTTGGAGGAGGAAGGGAACGCTGTTCTTGGGTCGACACACTTCGACCTCTACCTCTATTTGCTGACTGGAGGCCACCACGACCTCGTGGAGCAGATAGTTCTCCATTCTGCTGCAATAAAACCAGACAACTACTCTTAAAATGACCTTCCTCTCTACAATAGGCACATTGATTAGGACCTAATAAAGGTCGCGGAATGTACGGTTCAGGCTTTTGATACATCCTCTGAAACTGCGGAGGCTGTTGAAACTGAGGCTGAGCATAACGAGGAGGATAAGCCTGTTGCAAAAGAACCTTAGTTTTCAATTCTTTCGACTTTTTCTCTTGTTTTTCTTTTTCCTCTTTGTCTCTGTTTTCATAATATTGCGCAGTAGCCAATATCTGGGCAGAAGAAGAAACAGCCCATGAACTCTCAGAGTCTTTTAATTTGTGTGATAATTTGGGAAGTAAATTAAATACGAATTTATCCACAAATAATCGCTGTCCACCCTCTGTAGTCATATCTTGACCACTGTGATCAATAAATGTCTCCTCGAAACGTGTGAAGAAATCGGAGACACTTTCATCTTTCTTTTGTTTGCATGCGGCTAGTTTATCCCAATTAACTCTCAAGGCAGACATCATCGTTTTCATTAATGTAATAATCCTACCAGGGAGTTCAGAAATCAAAGCATCAGGCTTTGCACCACCCACTTGAGCTGCATCCGCAGCAATTATAGCATTCCAATTGCCACCTAATTCTTGGGCGTGATCCTCTCTACGAATTTTAGCGCATAACGCTTGCGGAACTACATTTCCCATCAACATATCAATATCGGCTAAATTCATGATGCAAGCATCAACAGTTTGTGACAATTCTTTATAATAACCAGCAGGGTTCTTACGAGGATCTGGTAGAGACTGTTTAAGTGCTAAAACTTCAGATCTCTTCCAGGGGACATGTACCCATATACGTTGGAAGTGAGCAGGAACAGCTGCATTAGCACCTACTGCTGCAACCGCTTCCTTCCACACTGGAGGAACCTCTCTCATAGGATAATTCTTCAGTGTCAGTCTAACCGAAGGATCGGAGTCAAGGAAAGTTTGAGAGGACAACAAGGATCTAAAGGTGACCAATGTTCTTACAGCATTCTCAACTTTAGAACCCACAATAAGTCCTTTATCAAAGTCAGCCTGAACATCTAACAGACCCTGCGGAACCGCACCCAAATTCATATCCTCCCATTCTTTAACGAGAGTGTCACACATAGCGTTAAAAACATATCTTTGCGTAGGCGCATTCCATTGTGAAAAGGTGGACATAATATCAGGCACACTATATTGGGGACCCTTCTCGATCCATTTACGAGCGAGAGAGTCCAATTTTTCTCGTTCTTCGGAGGCTGGGAACTGACTACGAGACTGTCTTCGAGCAAAAGCTGGAGACACATTTAAAGCTTCAAAGAAAGGAGATAAAAGACCAGAGACAGTGTCCGTGAGTCGCTTACGCACAGTCGGAGAATTGGACATAAGGATAGGGGACAAGGTATTAGGCGAACTAACTGAAGAGGAACCAGCAATTACTGGAGGAGCAGAAGGCAATGGAGATGAAGGCAAAGCTGGTGGAGGCAATACTTGAAGGGGCAAATGTGGAGGAGCCGGAACAGGCGGAGGTATAACTGGTGGCTGAACAGGCTGTAACATTTGGGGTGCATTAGCACCTTGCATATAGGGCGGAGGCAATCTTAATAAGTGAGACATTAAGGGATCTTCCTCTAAATCCTTTCTTTTATTAGGAGGGGAAGCAGGCAACACCGGATAGCATTTATCTATCGCCATACGATGCTGTCTCTCTGAAATTTCCATCGCATTATTAACTTCATCATCTTTAAATTGCTGGGCAGCCTGTATAATCGTCATACCCTGTGCTTTCCTATCTCGTTTTGCTTGCTTAATTTCTCTCTGTTTGGCTTCCTTACGCCAGAGGCGGAAAGAGTTAAACATTGCCGGCCGGGCTTTTCTTTTGAATAAAGTTGCTTCCAAATTATCTAGCACATCAGGCTCAAAACTACCATTTTCCGGCCATTTTAAAACACCATCTTTCTTCGTGTATAGGGTCCATGTCTCGTTAAAGGCAATGGGGCCAACACCATGTTTAGAATAGAGCTCATAAGTGGGAGTTCCAACCGAAGGAATCGGACAAGAGTCCTCAAGCCGGGAATCCCTATTACAACCAAAGCAACAAAGTTTTCCAAACTTAGTCAGACCAGGCATCTCGTGATTTCACTGGACTGTTCACAAACATCAAGGGGGTAAAATCTATTTACACAGCACAAATGCACTTACCCCTCGGCTTCGATTATTGCAATAACCGAATCTAAGAACCTAAGGACCAAAGGAACAAAGAAACAAAGAACAAAAATTGTGGGCGCGACCCACCAAACAAAATACTTAACTAAGGATGTCTTCTTACACCAACAGAGGCCCATCTATTGTCTCACCTTACCATACATCATCAAAGGGAGGTCCAAGGCAGGGCGGCAGTCAGGGCAGCAGTTGTTAGTAGCCGTCAGGAAGGAACAACCACGCTGCAAAAAACCTTTGGACCACTTCGACATACAGGGGTCGCTTGACATGGTTCGCGATTCCTCCAGAATTTTCTTGCGGGGTGTCTCACGACCTTCAGGCAGAACCACTACCTCTGAAGCCGCCCCACGTTGGGCGCCAGTTGAAGAACCAGTACCTTATGGGCCTGGCGGCGCAGGGTACGCCTTAATCTCCTGGGTTCTCCTGCTTTAACTAACAGAGATACGGGACACTCTGTCAGGCGTAAAAGATCAGATTTATTAGCTGCAGCTAGTACAGTTGTCCTAGAAGTACACACGGTATGTTCTCAGGAGACTTCCACTTCACTCTGTGGCGCACAATCTTATATAGTTCATAGGTGACATATACATTAACCAAGAACACACCTAAAGCATACATGAAGAACCAGTAAGAATAGGTTGAAAAATAGGACAGAGCCAATAGAAAGAGTTGGAAAACAAAAGTATCGAGTAACCCGAAGAAGTCTCTCCTCCAACTATGTTTGCCACCCCTCCCCACAGGTTAAGGTATTAACGTATTTGTAACTGACTTGCAGGTGGCGAGATACGTCTGTGTGTTTTGGAGGATAGTTGTGAAATGAGAGAATACGAGCAGAGGACAGCGAAGGCCAGGAGACAAGATAAAATTAGAAGAGAATAGTGTGAACCGACAGATAGTTAAGACAGGGATTAAGAAAACCAGACAGAGATTAGTGTATTCGGCCAGACTCTAACACCAGCTTTGTAAACAAAGGTAGAAGGCTATTTTGACACAATATTGCAGGAAAAAGCAGAAAAGACTTCGTTCGCCTTGCTGCCTGAGTGAGGGCAACAAAATGGTGGCGGAGCACAAAATGGCGGGTCGATACGATCGTAATTGAAAATCGAATTTCCTCAAGGTCAGGCATGTGCCTTTTGCATATATGGTGTCAATCTGTTCAGTAGTTCCTGAGAAAATCAAAAGTAAAATCACATATATATCTGGGCGTAGCCTAACCACACATCTCATCGTGAGATCTGATTGGCTGTCAGTACTTCATCCAAGAAGTGTTGGCAGCCATCTTGGGACCAATATACATGATAGCACCTCATTAAAAAGCATTGCAGTTAATAGAAGGTTTTAAGACTTTAGTTACATTATAAATCATTAGTTGATGGTACCATACTCATTTTAGGAATTGTGGTGTGTTCTAAGGTGATTTTACCATGTGAAAAAGCCTTCTGCTGTGATATCATGAACCATGTTTGAGAGAAAACTATTTTCTCATGCTTTTCCCACAGAGGTTTGGAAGGTGATCTATAAGCAAAACTGAGAGCATATTTTCTGTAAATTCACATTATCTTTCTCAATCATGTAAGAATGAAGTCTGACATTCTCAGTAAAACATGTACATCCAACAAGGGCAGAGACTGTCAGTTGATTCCTTTGTGTTCTACTGCAGCTTCCCAGAGTGCTCTAAAGAACAACTAGAGCGCTAACAGTCTTACTTATGACAAAAGTATGGCACACCTGAAGCCATCTTGATTGGAATAAAGTGGTAACACTTAAAACATTTAATTTACAAAGGAACAAAATGAGGGGGTTCATTTTGCCATTTAAATTATGATTAGTGCTGCAGAAAGAAAAACTAGGGCACATTTTGACTTCTGAAATCCTCTTTTACTCTGACATGCAGACTGAAACATGCACTTTGAATACCAGCAGCAGACTTGCCTGGTGAGCAGTAGCTTTACTACAGTGATCTAATGAGCAACTAGAGTGCTAACATTCAGAATTTATGGCAAATGTGTGACATATCTGAATACCTTCTTGATGGAATCAAAGTAAAAAACTGAAAGCATTTCCTACTGAGGAGACTGCAGTAAATGAGGAAATTAGGAAACTTCATAACAAATAAATCTCCTAAAATGGCCACCAGAGACAAAAGAGCCCAAATGTAGCCCAAATGTAGCCCAAATATCACCCAGATGTAGCCCAAATGTAGCCCAATGACAGAAGTGTGCAAAACACCAAGTTCAAAATGTTCGCAAGTATGGTACATTGGATCATGGTAGGCAGGAGGAATTGGGGTAGGGACATGGACTCGGATAACAGAGGACAGGAGGGACACTGAGAGGTGCACCAAACTGACCCTACAGGGCAGGCATCAGGGTTTCCAGCAGCACAATACACCACACAGGGCATGCGGGACGGGAGTGCAGCACAACAATCCATAGAAAGCAATAGGGAGGGGACAGGACCATGCACATGGACAACAGACAACAGAGGGGAAAGAGGCAATGGTAGCTAACTGACCATAATGGACAGACAGGAGAGAAAGCTGCAGCATAACAGACCATAAAGGGCAGGAGGGATGGATCAGGGGCATTACAATGGAACGGACAAGCCAGGAGGGAGGGAATAGGGGTCTGCACATGGAAACAGAGGGCTGGGGGCAAGGGGGCAGGGCAGGAGCAGCAAGATGACCATGGAGGTCAGGCAGGATGGGCACTAGAAACAAGACACATCATGGAGAGCAACAGTGAGACTATGATGGCATACACACAGACCATGGAGGGAAGGTGGGAGGGGTCAGGAGCAGCTAGCTGACCACACAGGGAAGGTGGGAGGGGCCATGGCAGCACAGAAGACCATGCATGGCAAGCGGGAGGGTTAGTGGCAGCACAATGGCTATGATGGGCAAGAAGGAGGGAGCAGGGGCATGCACAAAAGACCATGGAGGATAGAAGGGAGGGTCAGGACCTGGGCACAGACAAGAGAGTTCAGGGGAAGGGGCCTCACAACAGACCGCGCGGGGCTGGCAGGAGGAGCAGTTGCAGCACAACAGACCAGGGAGGGCAGAAGGGTGTGGCAGTAAAATGGACCATGAAGGACAGGAGGAAGGGGATAGGGGCATGGCATGTGGACAGGCAGGGTGGAGGTGGCAGGGACAGGTTACAGTCATCTGACAATGCTAGGCAGGTGGGAGGGGAGTGGCAGCTCAACAGAACACTCAGAGTAGATAGGAGTGGCAGGTCCATGGAACATGGTGGGCAAGAAGGATGGAGCAGGGGCATGCACAAAGACATCGGAAGGCAGGGGGAAGGAGAATAGGGGCAGCAAGATAAGCACAGAGGCTAAGCAGGAGGTCAATGATGGGCCATAGAATTGGGCAATGGAGGGCAGGAGGAGTGGACTGGTACATCATGCTAAATGGAGGGTAGTGGCAGCACATCAGACCATGCATGGCAGGAGGGAGGAGGCTAGTCCATGGATTCAGACAACAGAGGATAGGGAGGAGGTGGATGGGGCAGCAAGCTAACTGTTCATAGAAGGTGGGTATTAGAACTTTATTGTTTTTAAAATGTGTGTCTGTGCGAACTACTTAAAATATGAACAAGTATGCAGCATAATCTCACTTTTATTCAGGAAGAAGAGGACGTTTGGGACTGTGACTCCAGGCTCACTTGGCAGAAACATCCCCTGACCCTCCACCCCCCATCGCAAAATGTAATGCCCGTGAAAAGGGTAGGTGGATGCAGTGTTATATAGAACATAGTCCTGAGAGCACGATTGAAAATGAAAACTAGGTATAGTATATGGTATAAACTATGCACCAAAAAGTGTGATATAAGATGAACCGGGGCGTGAAATATAATATGTAATACATTGTGCGCAATGACAGATTCATTTGAGAGCGCGAGATAGCACAGGCACTAGCGCTTGCTATGTGATATGCGCCTTGGAGTGTAATATGCACAGGGCAGTGTTGTGTAACCTAAGTAGTCTCTAAAGTTGTAATATAAAATATGTGCTGGGTAGTGTAACATTGCATATGCACTGTGACAAAGATATGGATCCCAGATTGTAATATGTATGGCATAGCGCTGTGCTTTATAACATAGGCATTGAGGAAGGCACGTTAGATGGGGCAATATAACCCGTGCGAAGGCAAGTGTGGCATGACATATTCACGGGGTGGTGTTACAGTGCACATGGGCTAGAGAGTGTCATAGCATACGCACTAGCTGGTGGAATACAACAGAGAGGTGTGTGGCACTCGGCGGGCACTGGTGGGTGTAACACAGCATTGGGCTCAGCCAGGAGCACGCTGTGACTCTCAAGTGAGGTTTGTCTCCTTTCCAGAGAGTAAAATAAAAAGTATTACACATCCGGCGGTGGATGTGTGTTTTATTAACTGTGAGGGGGTTTCTTGCATAGTTTGGTCGAATTTTTGTCGAATACCCTTTGAATGGCTTGGTGTGCATGTGTATTAAATGTGCCCGTCAATAGCTACCCATGTTTGTATAAATAAACGACAAGGGTGTCTACTTGGTGAGTACCCACCAGCGGGGGCGCCCGGATTAGGCATGGTAGGGTGTCAGACATGTCAGAGCTTCACTAGCGGTGTGAATACATTCTACGTGTATTCATTGTATGCATAGTCACCTTTTAATGAATATCACGCAAATCGTCATGGTGATAGGTACATACGGTTTGTCCAGCATGTCCTAGGTGTTTCTATAAATATATATTTTTTAAAAATAATAAAAAACAAAGGCCGGCCCCGGGGGATGGGGTCCCCGGGGCCATAAGTGGCCTGAGGAGGGGGGCAACACAGCCCCCCTCCTAAAGAATAAAAAAAAAAAAAAAAGGCCATGACCCGGGGGTTGGGGTCCCCGGGGCCGATTAAGGCCTTGGGAGGGCCAAATTAATTTTTTTCTTCAAAAAAAATTAGGGTGCAGGCCCTGGGGGATGGGGTCCCCAGGGCTAATACATTAGAAAAAGAAAGGGGGCCACACAGCCCTCCTTCTTAAAAAAAAAATAACAAAAGACCGGCATCGCGCCGGAGGCCATGCCCCCTCCTTGCAGCACTCTGCAAACGCGCCCCCTGGCCAGTTGTAAGTTGAGGAATTAATTCCCCTTCAATACTGAGGGTCCCTGAGGGCCAACTAGCCCAACAGGTATCTCCAGTATGCGCCAGGGAGCTGCGTTGCAGACAGGTGTTCTGAGGCCACGCCCCTTTTTACACCTCCATGCAATGCAGCTCTGTGGCGCTTACTGGAGGTACCTAGTGGGCTAGTTTGACCCTAGGGACCCTTAGGATTCAAGGGGACTTAATCTCCCAACTCAGAACGGCCACAGGGCGCTTTTACACAGTGGTGAAGGGAGGGGACGGGGCCTGAGGTGACGTGTGCAAACACGCCCTGTGGCGCGTTTTTAAGTTGGGGAAATAATTCCCTTTCAATCCTGAGGGACCCTGGGGTCCAACTAGCCCACCAGGTGCTTCCAGTAAGCACCACTGCTCTGCGTTGCAGAGAGGTGGTGCAGGCCGTGCCACTTTTTACACCTCTCTGCAACGCAGCTCTGTGGCGCTTACTGGAGGTACCTAGTGGTCTAGTTGGACCCTAGGGACCCTCAGGATTCAAGGGGACTTAATCTCCCAACTTAAAACGGCTACAGGGCGTGTTTACACAGTGGGGAAGAGAGGGGAAGGGGCATGAGGTGACGTGTTCAAACACGCCCTGTGGTGCGTTTTAAGAGGTAGTTTTAATCCCCTGCCCTATTATATACTAGGGGCTTACAGAGGAGGTCATGCTAATCACAGGGGGACCCCAACGCATAGTGTGCCCTAGTGTATGTAGGTGTTTTCACTGTATTCTGAGTGTCTTTTAACATAGCACTGGCTCTAGGACTGGTTAGTCAGACTCAGTTACCACCAGTATCCGTCTGAAAAAGTTGAGGGTACAGGATGATTTTGCAACAAGGCTTGTTTCTGCTCTTCTGTTTGTTCTTTCTGCACGTTATACTTCTTCCTGCACTTTTCTTCGTCTTTGAGGACTTCTGTTGCTTCTTTCTGCATTTCTTTTTTTTCTTTCTGTGCGTTTTTCCTTCTTTCTTCACATGTCCTATCTCTGTAGACATAGCTAGAAATTAGCATTTAAAAAACCTTTGAAATTCACTGAAAAAATCATAGGTTTCAGGCACGTTATAGCTAGGAATTAGCATTTAAAAAACCTTAGAAATTCACTGAAAAAACCATAGGTTTCAGGGGCGTTATAGTTAGCTGGACTTTTCACTCGTACAAAACCATAGAAATTCCCCCGTTATAGTTAGTTCAGCTAACTATAACTTGCGAGCCCGCAATGCACTGCTGATGACGTCACATATTACATCACTCATGACATGGTCAGTGACATCACTCATGACATCACTGATGACATCACTGATGACATCATCCTTGTGATAGAGTGGCAGACCTCCTCTCCCCCTAATATAACCTTTGATACACACATTCAAAAATAGAAATTACAATTTTCAAAACAATGGACATACCAATACCAGTTACAACAACCTATTCAGTAATTGTAAGATCCACATCCACTCATTCACCAACAGTCCTATACAGTCACTCATACATGTACTCACTCATAATATGTACTCATACACCTATACATCCTGTTACACAACGCCACTCATCCATAAAGTTACTCACACACATAGTCACTCATGCTAATAAAGAATCAAACATCCGTTTACCTGCATATACAGTTATACACACACCACCACACTTACTTCTACAGAAACGTACACATACTTAGTCTTTTAAACAATCACTTATAGAAACACATACTTATTCATACAGGAACTCTTTCAATCTCTCACTCTCACATATACTCACTTATATACACCAATAGTCACATATACTAGTTTAAAACATATGTAGTTACTCATAGAGACACTATTGAGACGGTCATTCACTCACTAACACACCCATGCACACACTCATCCACCCATACAGTCCTGCACACATGCTGTCTTCAACACATACAAACAGTGAGTCACTCATTCATGCACCTATGCACTACGTAATACCCCCCACCGAACCATACAGGCATCAGACACTTATACTGATACTCAAAAAACCTATATAGACACTCATGTAGCTGCTCAACAACCCATGCAGCCACTTATACACAAAGTGAGAGACTGATACAGATATTTACATATTTAAACATTACTCACTAAGCCATGTATTCACTAAGATACACTTAATCAGTCAGTTATACAATCAATTTTTCAAAAACAAATCATCCATTTAGACACTTATATACCCATTTATTCTTCCATCGACCTTGAGATATACATATATAAAACATATGTAATTTTCAGAAAAACACACATTCACTGGATGATGTCATCAGTGATGTCAGCAGTGATGTCATTTGAGAAGTCATCAGTGATGTCATGAGTGATGTCACTGACCATGTCATGAGTGATGTAATATGTGACGTCATCAGCAGTGCATTGCGGGCGCGCGAGTTATAGTTAGCTGAACTAGCTATAACGGGGGAATTTCTATGGTTTTGTACGAGTGAAAAGTCCAGCTAACTATAACGCCCCTGAAACCTATGGTTTTTTCAGTGAATATATATATATATATATACATACATATATAAACATATATATAATCTGCATATCTATATAAATACAAATATAAATGCATGCATACATATACATATATGCATACATATGCATGTTATGTACATGAAAGTTTGAAAAACACTAATACAAGCAAAGCTAAAAAGCCACCTAATTACAAACAGAGTTGCTTTAACTTAAACAGGGTGAGTCCTATTGCATTTTCAATGCTTCTTTACTTTGGGTCCATCAAGAAGGCATTCAGATGTGTCACACATTTGCCATAAATTATGAATGGTAGCACTCTAGTTGCTCATTAGATCACTGTAGTAAAGCTACTGCTCACCAGGGAAGTCTGCTGCTGGTATTCAAAGTGCATGATTCAGTCTGCATGTCAGAATTCTTTAATGAAATAGAGAGGATTTGAGAAGTCAAAATGTGCCCTCATTTTTCTTTCTGCAGCACTAATCATAACTTCTATGGCAAAATGAATCCCCTTATTTTGTTCCTTTGCAAATTAAATGTTTTAAGTGTTACTACTTTATTCCAATCAAGATGGCTTCAGGTGTGCCATACTTTTGTCATAAGTAAGACTGTTAGCGCTCTAGTTGTTCTTTAGAACACTCTGGGACATTCTGTCATTGGGCTATACTTGGGCTACATCTGGGTGATATTTGTGCTACATTTGGGCTCTTTTGTCTCTGGTAGCCATCTTGGGAGACTTATTTGTTAGGAAGTTTCCTAATTTCCTCATTTACCACAGTCTCCTCAGTAGGAAATACTTTCAGGCTTTTACTTTGATTCCATCAAGAAGGCATTCAGATGTGTGACACATTTGCCATAAATTCAGAATGTTATCACTCTAGTTGCTCATTAGATCACTGTAGTAAAGCTACTGCTCACCAGGGAAGTCTGCTGCTGGTATTGAAAGTGCTTGTTTCAGTCTGCATGTCAGAATCTTTTAATGAAATAGAAGAGGATTTGAGAAGTCACTCAAAATGTGCCCTAATTTTTCTTTCTGCAGCACTAATCATACTTTCTATGGCAAAATGAACCCCCTCATTTTGTTCCTTTTTAAATTAAATGTTTTAAGAGTTGCCACTTTATTCCAATCAAGATGGCTTCAGGTGTGCCATACGCTTGTCATACGTAGGACTGTTAGTGCTCTAGTTGTTCTTTGGAACACTCTTGAAAGCTGCATGAGAACACAAAGGAATCAACTGACAGTCTCTGCCCTTGTGGGATGTACATGTTTTACTGAGAATATCAGACTTCATTCTCACATGACTGAGAAAGATAATGTGAATTTACAGAAAATATGCTCTCAGTCTAGCTTATAGATCACCTTCCAAACCTCTGTGGGAAAACGCATGAGAAAATAGTTTTTTCTCAAACATGATTCAAGATATCCCAGCAGAAGGCTTTTTCACATGGTAAAATCACCTTAGAACATGCCACAATTCCTAAAATGAGTATGGCCATCAACAAATGATTTATAATGTAACTAAATTCTTAAAACTTATTAACTGCAACGCTTTTTAATGAGGTGCTATCATGTATATTGGTCCCAAGATGGCTGCCAACACTTCTTGGATGAAGTGCTGACAGCCAATCAGATCTCACGATGAGATGTGTGGTTAGGCTCCGCCCAGATATATATGTGATTTTACTTTTGATTTTCTCAGGAACTACTTAACGGATTTACACCATTTAAGCAAAAGGCACGACTCTGAACCAAGGTCTACCTTTCTGCCAAATTTGGTGTAATTCCGTTCAGCTGTTCGGGCTGTAGCTGCGACTAAAGGTCCCTACGGAAAATTGCATGGGGAAAACATGTTTTGGAACCCCCCTTTTTTCTCGGCCCCTGCTTGATGAATCACCCTGAGACTTTCAGGATAGGAGCAGACCAGAGTGGGCCACGAGTTTTGAAAATTTCGCGAAGATTCGTCAACCGGCGCCAAAGTTATTCTAAATAGAATGTTGCGGATTTCCTATGGATAATAGGTCCTAACTATAACTACCTACTGGCGACCGCCAGTAGGTAATATATATATATATATATATATAAAACCTAGTAGCGGGCGCCAGTAGGTAGTTATAGTTAGGACCATGTTTCCATAGAAAAAGAGGGGTTTTTTGCCAATAACTTTGGGGCAGCTTGACAAATCTTCACAACGTTTTCAAAACTTTTGCTACAGTCAGTGCAGCTGCAGTGTTGAAAGGCCAAGCCCCCTTTCTCCACCATTCTTCAAATGTGCCTCCTGGTGCATTTCTGGTTGGGGGATGAATTCCCCTTGGATGCTGGGGGTCCCGGGGGTCCAAGAACCCCTCCTGTTACCTCCAGTAACTCCAACAGTGAGATTGCTGAGTTGACATTGGAGGTCACGCCCTCTTTTTCCACCACTTTGCAAATGCACCTCTTGGCACACTACTGGCTAGGGAATGAAGTCCCCTTGGATGCTGAGAGTCTTTGGGGGGGCAAGAACCCACCTGTTACCTCCAGCAAGTTCACACAGTGAGATTTCTGAATGGACTTCGAAGGTCACGCCCTCTTTCTCCACCACTCTACAAACACGCCCCCTGGTGCACTGCTGGTTGGGAGATGAAGTCCTCTTGGATGCTGAGGTTCCTTGGGGGCAACAAGCCCTCCTGTTAACTCCAGTACATCTCACACAGATCGATTGCTGAGAGGACCCCAAGTACCCGCAGCATCCAAGGGAACTTCATCTCCAAACCAGCCGTGAGCCAGAAGGCACGTCAGCAGAGTGGTGGAGAAAGGGGCATGGCCTCTGAAGATGTCTCAGCAATCCCATAGTGTGGGACTTACTGGAAATAACAGGAGGGCTTGTTGGCCCTCAAGGACCCTCTGGAGCCAAGGGGACTTCATCCCCCTAGTGCGCCATGAGGCGCATTTGCAGAGTAGAGGTGAAAGGGGGTGGTGACTCCGCAGTCTTTTTAATTTTTCTATGGGAGGGGGCTGCATGGCCCCCTATTTGGGGTAATAGCGTCCCTGGGGGCCCCATCCCCCAGGGTCTGGCCATTTTTGAATGGGCAGGGGGTCAAGCGCCCCTTCCTCCTGGGCCGATTTTGGCCCCAGGAACCCCATCCCCCGGGGCCCAACCATTTAATTTGATATTTTAAATAAATAGGGTGGGCTGCGTGGCCCCCTCCTGGGCCAAAATTCCATCCCCCAGGGCCTGGCCTCTATTGTTGGTGCCCTGGTCCTACCCAGGGCACTCACAACTGTTGGAGACCGCAGGGGGGCCTGTGGGCCTATGAGGGCCTTGCCAGCTCCCCACCTCCTGTGGAAGTCTGCATTGCTTTTACAGAGCATGAGCTGCTGAGCATGCAGCTCCCTCTTTGTAAAAGCGATTCTGCTCCTCTTCCAGTAAGTGGGAGCATTCTTAATGCTTATGCTTACTGAAATCTAAGCACAGTTTATATGGCTGGGTGGGAGCAGTAAAGCTCCCGCCAAGCCATAGCAAACAGCCATGTCCCGGGGGTGCACCCCGGGACATAGCAGGATCTACACGGATTTACACCATTTAACAAAAAGGACCAACATCTACCTTTCTACCAAATTTAGTGTAATTGTATTCAGCAGTTCAGGCTGTAGCCATGTCTAAAGTTCCTTTGGAAATTAACTTGGGGAAAATGTGTTTTGGGAACCTCCGCCCCTTTTTCTCAGTCTCGGCTTAACTGATTCCCCCACAATTTTCAAGACAGCAACTGAAGTGAGTGGCAAACTAGTTTTGAAACTTTTGTGAGGATTCATCAAATAACGCCAAAATTATTGGCAATTGAAAAAACGCTCTTCCTATGGAAACTACAGTCTAGGTATAGCTACCTACTGGCGACTGCCAGTAGGTAATACATATATATATATATGTATATATATATATTCACTGAAAAAAACATAGGTTTCAGGGACGTTATAAAGAGAAATTAGCATTTAAAAAACCTTGGAAATTCACTGAAAAAAACACAGGTTTCAGGGAGGTTATAGTTAGTTGGACATTTCACTCATACAAAACCAGCGAAATTCAGCAGTTATAGTTAGTTGAGCTAACTATAACTCGCGCCCCCGCAATGCACTGCTGATGACGTCCCATATTACATCACTCATGACATGGTACCTAGGGCATGGGGTACTAAAGAGGGTCCCTAAGGGCTGAAGCATGTATTGTGCCACTCCAAGGGACCCCCTCAGCACACTCATGAAGACTGCCATTGCAGGCTGCGTGACATCGTACAGAGAAAAGTGAATACAGAACACGCTTTCTGTGTGCCATGCCTGCAGACACTGCATGCACAATAGGTAAGTCACCCCTACAGCTGGCCTTACAGCCCTAAGGCAGGGTGCACTATACTAGAGTGTGGACACATATGCATGAGCATATATGCCCCACTGATGTCTGAGGGCCTGATTTAGATTTTAAAGGGACTACCACCGTCCCGCCACAGTGGTGATTCCAAGTACTTTGTCAATCTGACAGCTGTCCGCCCACCGTATTCCTGACGGAGTGAGGTTCATGGGGGTGTGGAGACTGATAAGTGCAACTTATTTATACGTCAATGCACATATGTGCCATGTTTGATATAAACCATATGTTAGCAATGTGATATGCCCCTTTGTGTTACTTTTTGATTGCCAGTCACACAACATTCACACATTATTGAATGCGCACCTATTGGCACCACTAGCACAAAACCCTCTAGCACCACAACAACAAATATTTTTTTTAAGTGTCATTACAGGTGTGTTCAATTTGCCTTCATTAGTAGAAAACTGAGCACACCTGCATAAGACCTAAGGAAAATATTGCATGTAAGAGCAAGGCTACAGCAATTGTCAATTCACAAAACATAGGACAATGGTACAAGTAGCTTACCGTAGATCTCGTGACAACGGATTGTTTGGTGGTGTGGTGGAGTCGGTGTAGCAAAGGAGAGACTTGGATGATGGGGTACAAGATGGAAACAGAAGCGGTAATCAGGAAAAAGAGTACGTTTTAACCTAATTTCCTCTGATTCTGCCAACTCGAAGTAGGAGGGATTCCCGCCACAGCTGCCCTGATGGTGAGGCACATCATAATCAGCTCAGAGGGAATATGGGCTGGAGTCCCGCTGACAGCCAATTCTGCCTATCCTGCGTCGTCGTGGTTGAGAATTTCTGGTGGAATCGGCGGGACCATGGCGGTGTCTTGTCTATGGCACAATCAACATCTAAATAAGGCGGGTGGACGGCCAAGCAGGCAGGTCGGAAAATTGCCTAAATGTTACGGTGGCACCTGATCTGCCAAGATCTAAATCAGGTCCTCAATCTATTCTTAGATATTACAAGTGAACAGGGAAGCCATTTGATGTACATATGCTGAACACTGGTGATTACGAGTTCCCCGGCTACACGATGATTTCACTGACAATAGGAATGTTAGGTATCAAACATTTCATATTAATAAGCCCACACGGATTCCAGGGAATTGGAATTGTATTTATTTATTAACTGTACAATTAATTAAAATCATTACAGTAAAAAACAGTCGACAAGACTAAAATTAGTAAAAACTTCAGATTATGTTTGGAAGAGGTGCCGCTCCCTCCCCCCCGACGCCCGCTTGATCAGCCGGCAGCCCCAATAATGGCTAAAAACAGTCTGCTTATCAAGTCTATAAGCCGTCCGCCTTGGCACTTCAATCGAAGTCCATAAATGGCACAGTCTTGATTGGGCGAATGAAGAGGGGCAAGCGCCTCAGTGCTTGTTGGGGGCCTGGCTGCCTTCTTCCCTGGATTTGCAGTGATCGATTCCAGGGTTTGATTGTATTTATTGGCAGCCTTTAGGGCGATCCTAATCTGGTGCGTGAATTTCCCCAGTCTTGCTGGTGTCGTCGTAGTTGCTGAGGAAAAGCACAAGGCTGACACTTCACTGCAAGACTTTATACTGTTGGTGATACAAATTGGGCGCAGGAGTCGACGGCGTTCGTTGTTGAGGTTGGGACAGCAGGATAGGAGGTGCAACCAGGATTCCCTCCTGTAGGGGCACAGTCTACAATTTGTGGTTTCCCCCCTGCAGGCCCATGCAGGGTTAAAATCGGCAATTCCTAGTGTGCTTAGTCTCATAAAAAGAATTGTACTTCGGGCTTGTGGTGTGAGGGCCTCGCTTAGGTACGGTTGTGCTTTGCCTACCATGTAGGAGTTGTTCAGCGGGAGCTGGAGCCAAGAAATTTGTAGTCGAGATCAAAAGATATTTCGCGCACTTGTCTGTTTATGGCTTTTTTCCAAGCGTTCAGTGGAATTTCCAGCCGCGGGATACTCCTTTCCTCGATCTTCAGCATGGTGAAAGCTTTGCCAAGGCTGGTGTGCCCGGCCGAGCTAGGCCCCTCGAAGATAGATCTCAATTGTTGTCTTAGAGAAGTTGCTGGGGCCCTTATCAATCCTTAGATTTAGCTTTATGATCTCCCCCTGGCACATCAGGTCTGGCCTCACCAAGCCCAGCTCCAATCTTACCCTTGAGTTCCTCGCTGACCTCGGAATGAGGAGCACACATTTGTATGCTTTGGCTTGGGCTGAGTTGAGGAGGGCATCCTGTGAGCCAGGGAAGGCCAGGTGGCCATAGCTAATAGCTGGCTGCAATTTCGCTTTTAAAACAGTCAATATTGGTCCGGCCGAAGCGCTTACCAGGTGTTGTCTCAGTTGCTTTATCAGGTGTGTGACCTTATTGGCCTTAGGTGACTGTTGTTTCAGATGGACGTTCGCCTTGGCCCGATCCGTATGCCAAACCCCTAGGTGATCGTATGACGCCACTGTGTTAATTTGCAGGTTTCCCATTTGCCACTGTGCTTTCTTTTTCAGATGATAGCTCCCAAAGATGACAAACTTGATCTTCCCCTGGTTAACTGTCGAGTTATTATCGTTATTAAAATGATTCAGTACGTTTAGGGCTTTTTGTAGGCCCACCTTCGTGTGATCCATTATGGCAGTATCATCGGTTTATTGTAACACCGGCAACCTCACGCTTCCTAGCCTTGGTGCTACTAGGCTGGCTCCTTTCAGGGAGTCCCCCAAGTCGGCAGTATACAAGTTAAAAAGGATGGAGGCCAACAGGCATCCTTGTTTCAGCCCATTGGTCGTTGTTATTTTAGGGGACACTCTGCTGGCACTTGTTTTGACCCGCACCCGTGTACTCGTATAGTGATTTAATTACCTTCAAGAGGTTTGGTGGGATGCCCCAGTTTTCTAGTTTCCACCATAGTCTTCTGCGTACAACTTTGTTGAAGGCTGTGCTGTAGTCGATGAAGCAGCAGAAAAGTGGAGGCTTTTTCTTCTTTGCAGCCTAGGCTGATAGGTGAGCTAGCGCCAGTACATTATTTATGGTCGATGACTGTGACCTGAAGCCGGTCTGGTGGAAGGGAATGATGCTTTTATCCTCCACCCAATTCTCCAGATCCTTCAATAGGAGGCGGGCATAGGCTTTGGCTTCAAGATCAAGCAGGGTGATGAGCCTATAATTTGATGGCTTCAGACGGTCCCCTTTTTAGGTCTCGCATAAAGCAGCGCATGCGCTGCCTCTGCGAGGCATTAAGTAATAAGTATTACTACTGAAACTCCACCCATTGCATCTCACTTTGTTTTGTCACTTGCCATTGGTCACATCTGGCATTGCTCTTTTTATGTAGCTCATGTATTGGCTGTTGGTCCGAAACGTCACTTCCGTTTTGCTTCCTTTGAGCAGGAAGCAGCACTGACCAACTACAGTTTAGTTCCGCTGCTCCGCATTATCTACTCAATTTGGGACTACTTCCTTGTTTATTTTCCACCGCCGTTCACCACTAGCTGCTGAGTTTGGAAGTGTTGGCATTTTCTTTTCCTGTTCCGCCCCCCTCCCGTTGGTCGTGTTATCCATCCTCCCGCCCTCTTTCCCGTTGTCAGTGTCACCGTTCCCTTTGTTCCCGCCCCCCTCCCGCTGTCCGTTTCCCCGTTCACTTTGCTCCGCCCCCTCCCGTTGAGTGTGTTCTCCATCCTCCCGCCCCTTTCCCATTGTCAGTGCCCCCGTTCCCTTTGATCCCACCCCCTCCCGCTGTCTGTTTCCCGTTCCCTTTGTTCCCGCCCCCCTCCCGATGTCCGTTTCTCCGTGGGCCTGAATTATTTATAATCTGTCACCGCTAACACGTCTAATTAAGGGCGCGAGTCTCTGAAATGTACATTGGTTCGAGGTTTTTCAACCGGATGTCTACAGTCCTTTATATAGGCCACCGTCGCTCCCAAAAAAGACGTAAACGTTTAAGTGGTCAGTACTCAGTATGCACGATATCGCGTCAAATGTGATGCAGTGTTACTCTTGGGGATCCGTTCATTTTGGGATGGGGACAAAGGGCCGGGGGTAGAAGGGGCGCGGTTGCTTTCCTTAATCCAGAGGTACATTTTGGCTTGGGCCTCGTAGACTTTCTTTTTTTTTTTTGGGGTCGTCAAGGGGACGCCCATCTCCAAATGCTCACTACAAATCGTATGATAGTCGTTCTACTCTGTAGAGTAAAATAACAATACACATAAATCTAAGGAGATGATATTTCTAAGCTGGGAATACAAAATGTGTGCAGACCCTAACTTGGGCCATCATTGATTTGGGTCATATCAGTAGTTTTTTGTTTTTTCAGGCACATCCACGCTAACATTCGTATAAAACTAAAGGGGCTGGTTGCCTAGAGGAGGTATGGCGAGGCAGCTAGAGCTGCAAACTTTGGAACGGGGAAGCCTGCTTCGAGTCCGGCACCAACTCAGCATCCTGTGATTCTGGGGAAATCATTTAATCTTCACTTGTCTAATAAATACAAAAATTAAATAGAAAAAAACGTGACCTTGTGTAATGTAGTCTGGTGCTAATGTAATGTGCTCTAGTGCCCTTGGGCCATGTTTGTGCTATATGAACGTGCAAAAACAAAATAAAGTGTGTATTCTGACAGTGCTGCCACTCCAAATAAATATGTTGGATACATTTGCACAGGTACAGCCACACAGGATATGCTTTGGTATTCTTTGAATGTGTTCAGAAGGATTCTCATCCAGCTTTGTGCATGTGCTCTTTTTTGCCATCGAGCGTGCTTCTAGGTAGATACTTTTGGTGTGCATGCTAGCCCTTTGCCTCCACACACTAGGATGACCACCTCACTCCAGTTCATTTCAGACACTTACTCCAGTCCTGGACTTTTCACCTACAAATCATTGATTTCAAGTCTTAGTCTAATTAGTTCAGTGGAAGCTATACAAGATAGCACACTGAAGCGAGCAAGGGTTTAGCAGTTAGATAGAGGCACGAATGTACACGAATGCTTTCTCACTGATGCCAGCCGTAGTTCAACAAACACTTCATGCTTATCCATAGCATCCGTTGCATGACTCAATTCATGGTAACCTGGGCAGGCCTAAATGGAAGTCCACAACAAATTAACCTCTTTATTTAAAAAAAGAAATGCTTTAAATAAAAAAAAAAAATATATATATATAATATATATATATATATATATATATATATATATATATATATATATATATATATATATATATATATATATATATATATATATATATATATATATATACACACACACACACATTAAAAAAAAAAAAAAAATCCTGCCAATTTAGTTAACGGCCAAAATACACCTGGCTTCAGTGACTAGCATTCATAAGGGCGTTTCAGATAGACCAATTGTAACCCAGAATTATGCACTGTGAACCTCCCCTGCCGGTAAACATTTATCTTTCATTTGAGTATAAAAAAGTTTGTGACCGTGTAAAAAGTTTCAGCAAATTGACGGCAGAGCTTGTGAAATCTTGCCTCGTTGAAGTGCAATTTACAGGACGGTATTTTGTTTCCCAGAAGCATAGCATAACTAGATTTTTCTGGCTCGCGAATTAAGGTCCGGAGAATGCTAATTGGCTAGAATTTGGTACCAGCTTCCTCCACCTTCCTCTGCTTGTAGAGTGATTACTTTTTAATACAAATCCAGTATTCCCCGAACCTGAAGTGGGAGGAATTCTCTGCTGTTACCGTAAAGAAATGCTTTTCCAGTCATAGATCATGTAGCAAACAGATGACCTAGGGGTTTATTCTAGAGGACTAGAAACACGTTTTTTTTATTCTAGATTATAAGAAACACGTTTACTGCGTGATGGAATCTCAACAGTTTCTTTTTTGTAGCTACTATATTTCAGAATTGAGTTCCCTACTCATAAACGTGCATCATGGACAGGAGTTTGAGTAGCTTGGTATTTTGTAAGCTTGCAGAAGCGCAAGCAGTATGGTAACCTGACCAGCCCCACTCAACATTCCTTTTCTCTGTTACCTTCATAACACACATGTAAATAGCGTGTGTATATATGTGTGTGTATATGTGTGTGTGTGTGTGTGTGTATATATATATATATATATATATATATATATATATATATATATATATATATATATATATATATATATATATATATCCCAACCCTAGAGCATCGTCCACCACTACTCTCTCCAGTTACAGTGCACTATTCTCTGCCCGTAGGCACAGCCCCATTTCTATTTTCCAACACTGCATACAGTGCCCACCTTCCTTCGACTCCAGGTATAATGAGTCCTGCCCTCAAACCTTTGGCACAGTGTCGAGCAATTTCCTAGCCTAGGAGTAGGAATGGGCCTCTTGTAGTCCTGCTACAGATGCAGTAGCTTTCTTCTTTGACCAGCTAGTGCCTAGTGTGTTGTCCTTCCTGAGGCAGACTGTTGCTGTCCTCTTACAACAGGGGTGCAGTGCCCAACATCTTCCTACCTCAGGAGCAGTGCTGGACCTCAACTAGTTAAAGTGCCCACCGTTACCCTACTATGGAAGGAATGGCGCACATCATGGTACTTCTCCCGGCAAGATATCCCTAACTATCCTCTCATATAAGGTAAAGTACACAATATCTGCAAATGTCAGGTTCAATGACCTCGTACACACTTCTGCTGCCAGCACAGTATTCTGGGGACTTCCCGTCGCCATGTCTCAACTATCAGCAGTTAGATTGTTAACTCAAAAAAATGAAAAGATGGGTGTTTAAACATCTACAGAAACAACAAATTTGTACTAAAGCATCCCTCAGCGCCACCTCAGTATCACTCAGCGCCACCACCTCAATAACACTAAAGCACCACCTCTGCACCAGTGCAGCACCACTGCACTACAAAATTCCATTACACTTAATACCATTTAATTACTATTCCCACAGTTCTACAACACACCATGCCACATATTTCCACTACACAACTCCACGCCACACAATTCCACAACAAACAATTCCAATGCAACCCATATCTCCCTCACACTTCCACCAATTCTGTCATCACTCCACAACACACCCACTGCTCCTCTCATCTATCCCTCACACTCCCGCTACCCATTTTCATCTTGCAATCCCTCTGCCCCCTCGCATCCCTCTCTCCCTCACACTCTCTATCTCCTCTCTATAATACCTGCTAACACATGCTACCTTCTGGTACCTCCTCATGCCGTGCACTAGTCCACCTCTTGCCTCCCCCTCCCTGGGGACCCCTCGCCTCTCTCTCTCTATCTCTCTCTCTCTCTCGCCCTCTCTGTTTCTCATACCATCTCTCATCTCTCTCTCTCACGCACTCTTCCCGCATCTCTCATGTGGTTCACTTCAGGTCTTTCCGCACAATATCTTTCCCGTACCTTTTCAAACTTTCAGTCCCTCAAACCCATGCTCTCCTCCTCTTCTACGGGTGTCTTCAGCATACACAAACGATCCCTCTTTATATATATGTGCCCTGCTGTCCACTTCTTTCACTCTTTCTCACACACTCTTTCTACTCCTGTCTGGAGTTTATTTACCACTTCATGAACAAACTACCTATCCCTCTCTATCTTCCTTTCTATCTATTTTCTGCAGTTCTCACCCCTATCTATTCACCATGCCACATAATTCCATTACAAAAATACACTATACACCACATAATACCACCCCACAAATAACAATTTAAATCCAAACCACATAATTCCACTCCACACTACATATATCCACAAGACTCCAAACAAAAACACAACATTAAAAGGCATTACCATTTACAATGCCCATAGATCTAACTCTCGCAAATGCGAGACCTATTGCATTGCAAATGCTTGTTTAAAAATAGGGACCAATATAGAGCCCCTCCAGGAATCAGGAGTTTTAGCGGTCGAAAAAGTGTAGTCGTTACTCCTGGCTTTGCACTGGAATGTTGAGGTTGTCCTGCCCCGCGGTTGGTCTCGCCAAGGCTGGCTTTGTGTAAAGGTGCGATTGAATATAATTGCTTCACGTGGGTCAGCCAGTCTTGCTCTCTGCTACTCCGTTTTCTCCTGGGACTCCTCTGCTGCTCAGCTGATTTATATGTCTCCTTAATCCTGCTGGATTCTTCTGCTTAAGCAGGGAGAAGACTTTGAGCCATTCCCTCTCTATGTGGGCTTTTTTGTGTTCCCACAGTTTCTTCCGTAGGGCTGCCCTCAGTGATGCGACCGATGGACCCTCCGTTTGTCTGCCCCCTTTTTTCTTTATGACTGCCTTGCGCAGAAGCTGTTTACTTTCGTGTATGTCTTTGGTTAGGCAAGTGCTTCCACCAGTCGGTTGCACTTTGAACCTGGGGGCTTGTGGTTGGTGGTGACCGATCTTCTCTTGTAGATCTTCTACTGGGTTCTCCCAGTTCGTTATGGGTGAGATCGACGTTGATGAGCTCCCGTCCTGGTTTTGATCCAACCAGATTTGGAGCTTCTTGCTTATCTTGTCCGACCATTTGATCCTCCTCAGGACACTGTGTTTTTCATCCCCTCTTGACTCTCCAATGACTTGGAGAATGGTGGCTGGCAGTACTTTCAGCTGAAACACCGCACTTAATGGCCTGTGGTTGCTTTCCATCCTATCCACGACAACAAAGGCTTCAAGACTAGCCGCCGTTGCTTCACTGACCATGATGTAGTCGATTCTGGAGATGTCCCAGAAGGTCGGTTGGGGACGCCAGGCCTTCGAGTGTGCTTCTTTCCATGCGTGGGTTGTGGTTAGCTTGTGATTAGCGAGGAGGTCGTAAAGGGGGGCAGCCCTGCCAGGACCCCGATGGGGGGTTCCGGCTTTATCAAGATCCTTCAGGTTGAAGTCTCCAGCTAAAATAACTTGATGTGATTTGTATTTATTCAAAAGGTCATCTAATTTCCATGACAGTGCCTCCATCTGGTCTTTCATGGTGGTCTGCACAGGGTTGATATAGCAGTTTATTATCAGAAGGCGCAGTGGATGTGAGTTGAAATTCAGGCCATCGATCTGTAGAGCTTGCAACCCGGATGAGTTCAGATTAATATCTGTTGCAGCGAGGGTTCTTGCATATTTTATAAAAACTGATAGACTGCCAGACGGACGGCCAAAGAGATTCCTTTTTGTTGCTGGCACATAATGTTCGTGGTACCCCGGCAATGGGGTGCTAGACAGTGCCCAAGTCTCTTGAAAGCAGAGTATATCTCCAGTTTCCAGGAACTGCTTTCAGTTTTTGTTTTCACAGATTTTACTGATCCCTGCAATGTTCCATGAGATTATGGTTAATTGCTGCTTAGAGGGTGTTCCTCCCCTGGCCTCTCCCCTGCCAGGCCTGATGTCGAAGCTGTTGGGAATGTTGCTGCCATCTTCTTGAGATTCCGAGCAGGTCCGGTTCAAGCGGAGTTACGCAGATGAACCGATGGTCGTTTCGGCATGAAACCCTGATGTCCATTGGGTCCTTGGAGCCCGTCCGTCTTATGCCAAGGGATCCAGAGCTGTCTGTTCTGTGCAGGACCAACCAGTGGCCCTTGCCCCCATTATCCGGTGCTAAGACGTGTGGATATTTTGGGAGCGACAGAGGCTGGACATCAATGCCCCACTCAGCAAGTTGTGTAGAGTTATTCAGGACGGCTACTTGTATTTCCTTGTGTTTCAGGCCCACCACTGTTGAATCTCTGTTTGTGTCCCCCTTGATGCTCCGGAATCTCACCCATTCTAGATCCCCGGTTTGAATCTGGTCAAGGGTCGCGAGGTGTTTGAAAAGGCGAAGAATGTTACTCCGGTTCAGAATGTCGCGCTGGCCCGTGCTGTAAAATCTCGGGGTTAATACTACCTCATGGACAATTGCTGGAAGGCCCCGAGTTTGGGCAGCTTTTCCCCTTCCTAGGATGTGCTCTACTGTGATTGATCCAGGGCTTGTACTTCCTTGCATGCTTATGACAGGTCCTACTTGAGGCCTGTTTCTCCGGCCTTGATTGCTCCTTGTTCCGGACTGGTGCACGGGGCTTAGTCAGAGTGCATTAAAGCCACTCGGCTGCGGCGGCGTTGTGGCCGTCCCTGGCTGAAAGGTTTTTATGACGGGTGCAGAGCTTATTTCCACAATTGTTTCGCTACCTATGAGCTGGCCTGAGATTGCCGGTGGCTTTTGGCCCTTCGTGATGGTGTTGCCTGATAAGGTTGGCTGCTTTTGCTGGTCCCTGGGAGGCGGGGCAATGGAAAAGTCCTTCTTGCCCCAGTTTTTGGCTATGAAGATTGGATAGGCCTGGCTAGCTTTGGCGTCCTCTTGTGGGGGTAGGTTGTCGGTCTTTCATAGCTGCGATTGTCTCCCTCTTAACTTAGTTTTTTAGTTGTTTCTTCAGCTTCTTTTTTGCTCTCCTTGAGAGAGTGGTTTCTGGAATGGCCGTTTTATTGGGAGTATGCTCTTGCGGGTCGGTTGCCAGGACGTCGCTGCCCCTGCTTCCCCCACTGTTGGGGCTTTGTGTGCCTTGGGCTACTTTGGATCTGTGGGCGGAATTCTCGATCCTGTGTTCCACTATTTGGCCTGGTCCGACCGTTGTCTTCAGGCTGGATAGGGCTCCTTCTATCTGTCTCACTGCCTGAGGATGACTGTTAACCGTGTTGCTCGAATCGGCGTCTCCCTGTGTCCTTTGGCTATCTCTACTATGCCTGCTAGCACCTCAGGCAGAGACGCCCATTTTTCCATGAGGATTGAGCAGGAACAGGAACATTCCACCGGGTTGAAGACCAGGTACTGGGTGATCCTATTTTTCAGGTCTTCCACCCTGGAACTTATGTTGACTAGGGGGGCAGCAATCGATTGCAGCAGATCTCTTTGGACTTCCATCTTAGATGACTGCCACAGTAGGGCTTTATTGGTAGCGCTGTTTTTGCGGTCATAGGTGATCTCTGCAAATCGGCGTCAAAGCTGTCATTGAGGATATAGTGGTCTATTTTTGTGTTGGAGATCCGTGGAGGCACTAGTAGCCCCAACCCCAGCAGGTTAGGGGTTAGTTCTAAGGTTCTTTCAATCTTTTGGCCTAGATTTTGGAGGAATGAAGCTGTGAGCTCCCCTGCCTCTGGGGACTCTGGGCGCAGATCAGTTGGAAGCGCCCATGGACTTGTAGGCATTAATGGGGGCGCAGTGCTCCCTGCATTCTGGAGATCTGAGCCGTGGCCTTTGGACTGGTGGATTTGCGCCCTTATCACGGTGACATGATCCTCTTTGGTCAGGGCTGTTACATAGTTCTTGCCCGCTGTGGAGTCGTGCCCCATATCTATGAGTAGAGAAGGGGATTGATCACTAGATAATCCATTAGACTGAATGGAGTCGCGTGGTATACAGGCTAAGTCGACCATTCCCTGCTCCTTGCTGGACTCAACACAGGGGGGTGAGCCTCCCTTGGGTGAGAGAGTGTCGGTGTGTGGGCCTGTCTGCTCAGCTTTACGGAGCTGTTCTCTAGAGCAGTGCGCGGATCGTAA
This sequence comes from Triturus cristatus, assembly GCF_964204655.1. Lineage (NCBI taxonomy): Eukaryota > Metazoa > Chordata > Amphibia > Caudata > Salamandridae > Triturus > Triturus cristatus. Next base: position 101,289,545 of record NC_140586.1, on the reverse strand, counting down.
CCCTGAGATGGTGTATCCTGGGCTATGTGCACTTGCCCGCCCTTGGTGCTGCCCTTGCTAGGGGTGCTGTTTTTCTTGAAAAAGTGCCTGATTGACCCCCTTTGTTCTGCATATTGAGGCATTTTGTGTTGGGTTTCTGTTAGTGATTTGCTCCTGGTGATCCTTTTGATGGAAGGGGGGCTTTTAGCATTTTCCTCAGGGGTCGTATGCAGTCGGCCCTTTCTTTTGGTACCCATTTTGCTAAGTGAAGCGCTTAGTAGGGCTTGACTGATTACCTGGAAGGCTGGCGAGGCGGGTGTGATGAGGAGTGATTGGTCACAGCAGGTTATTGGTTTGATAGGCTAGCTAGGATTTGGGATTTGGAAGGGTGATGGCGGGGCAATGGTGGAGTCGCACCGCCCGAGTCGTGTCAGCTGTTGTTGGTTAGTTGTTGGAGGGTTTTTCTTCTATGCTGCCATGTCTGCCGTTGTCAGCCCCTCCTTAGACTGTGGCTGAATCGGTTTTGGTCCCTGGGGTGTCTGGGGTGCAGAGATGCTCCTCCAACTGCCAGCTACTCCCCATCACACCATGCCACACACCTTCCAATTATGACTTTCTGATGAAGGAGTTACTTTGCTTGGTATTACATGATGTAACAAGATATTGCAGTTGGAGGAAAGCGTGGTTGCGCTGTTCCCCCGGTGTGGGGTAATCTCCAGTCGGGTGGCAGCGGAGCAAAGGAGCAGGTGGAGGGGAGGCAAGCGGGGCATGCAGGGGGGTCACAGGCTGTGCCCAATCTGATCGGGCCACCTCCATAACCCCACCGAGGGCACACACTCACTGCGACCGCCAACTAATGGCGGTTGCGCTTGTCGTTTACCGCTGTGCTGAGCTGCTTACTGCGGTAGTGCCTATCTGTGAGGCTCACCTGTGCTCCACGATGTCCACAATGCTCCACGATGCTCCCCATGCAAACACTGGCCTTTGGAGTTGAGACGGCAGGATGCGTGCTCTGCCTCCATGCAGCCCCGCTTGGCCGCACTTATCACTTGGCGCCCTGGCACCCCACTGACCTGCATCCTGTGACTCGCCAGAGTTGAGTGGAGACCCCCTCACTGTGTGGGGATCAGCCAGGGATCAGCCGGGTGCCGGCTCGGAGCTCAGACCACGAGCTGGCGATCTTAGTGTCTTCCTCTCGCTCATCCGCGATCAGCAACAGCCAGCGGTCAGCGTGAAGCTGTGGACTGGATTCTACAGAGAGGACTGGAGAAAGAGCGGTCAGCGTGAAGTCTGCTGGGTGTTTGTGGACTTCTGCGGATTCCGGGGATATATTTATTAATACATGCACCCAGAGGGCACCTTAGAGGTGGCCCCTGAAAACCTACTGACTGGTGTAGACCAGCCTGCCACCACAAACATGTTTCTAACCCCATGCAAGTAAGAGCCCATGATCTCTGAGTGCAAAAACAATGCCTGCTTCGTCCAGATATTTTGTCACCTCCTTCAAACAAGGTGGCTAAGTGATCGGCATATCAATGCAGGAAGCTTCAAAGGGCTTTGCCGCCTTTGCTATGCGACCCAAGGCTTCCCCAGACAGGGGAAATGCCACCCCATGTACCGGGCCCATTTGGCACCAAGACAGGCCAGAAAATTTGCTAGGCAGGAGGTGTGTTCCCCATCTGGCTAGTTTCACCACTAAGGTGGGCTGCCCGATATGAGCACAAAACTTAGAATTCTGCCATCTTGATTTTGGTGGAATTAGGCTCACTCGGTCAGGGTTATGCCCGCTTTCTACAGGAAGTGATCATATAGAAGATGTAGACACACTTAAGGTAAGGAGTCAATTGGCTATTACCTGTTAATACCTTTAACACTCCTAAATTGAGTATTTAGGAGGCACCCCTGATGCCAGGAATTCAGATTCAACGGATACAGAAGAAGAGGACAAAGAAGAGCCTCAAAACAATGATAACTGAAGACTGCTGTGGACGTTTGGCATCAAACCCTGCCTGCCTGCACTAGTCTCGAAAATCATGACCCAGTGACTCAGTCTGCAACTGAGCAACTACACAGAACACCGGTAGCCAGCCCTTTGCAAATTGCCAGCAATCTCCTTTGGAGTAGAGGCGCTACTCTCCTGCAGTCTGCAGGCACAAAAGAAATAGAGTCTGGTTACCATGTCACCGTTCCCTGGTCAGCCCAACACAGCAGCCCCCCAACAAGAAGTACCTGTGCTCCTGATGGTCAGATCTTTCCCCCCAGCAAGAGAGAGGACCAGTGCCGCACGGCACCAATACCTGGGGTGCCAGACCCCTTGCAGCAAACAAAGCCCATGAGAGTCCAGTCCAGACTCCCGCTACATCGAGACCGAGCACCCATCAAGGGATGTCAGCACCGCAGAGACCCACTTCCAGAGTGGCCCAGCTGTACTGAATTCTGCACCCTCAACCTGCAAGACAGACAACCGCAAGGACCTTGGAAGCATAAAGCCCAGCTGACCTATCCACTCTGCACCCGAGCGCACCAGGTAGGGTACTGATGAACTGGCTGTGCCCGATGCTCCTGATGCAGCGCGGAAACCTGGGTAATGGGAATCAGGACAAAACCCCGTACCTAATAACACATTCACTCCTACAATCATTTGGTGGGGCCCATAACACCAAACATTCGCACTTCGTTTTGCTTGTCTGCACTTACAGGAGAGATGAGTGTTCCAAGCGCTGACATGAACGGAATACCTTATAACCTATAGAGAGAAATTTTTTACACTTCTAAACCCTAATACCTTTATCACTACACATCATAATCCCTAACATTAAGATACTCCTCCCACGTAATCGATAAATCAAATTAGTTTTTTTGAGTTTAATGGTTTAGTCCAGCTAAAGCATACTCAAATTGCCTGATCTACTCCCTTTCAACAAACAACCAAACGCATTTTCTGGTTAATCAATAATTTTGTTTATCTAAATAATGCAAGGATTTTAGTTCCATCTAGTAAGTTTTTCAATCATTACGCACATCACAGAACACCATATTTACCTAATCTGGCTATCAGTCGTCTTCTAAGTCATCAAATTTGGTCGTCAGTTCGTCAGAAATCGAAAGTTTTTCATGCAGCACGCTACAGTCCCAAAGATTGGGTCAAGGACCAGAAACGTGCATGCATCGATCAATGCCCATCAATTTAAAAAGAGTCTTCAGTTCATCAAGAAATTGGGCAGCGATTCAGTCTGTCAAAGATTCAGGAATACAGCTGTCTTGTCGCGTCACCATTGTCTCCGTCAGCATGGAAGTATGCCATTCAGCAACAGCGCCTTCCCTCTCTATTCTATCGTCTTTTATAATATAAGTAATGACAAAATGTAACATTTTCTTGATTTGGGCTCTTTCGATTGGTTGGTTGAGATCGTCCATTTTGATTTCACACAGTCTAAATGTCATGACATCATCCATGATGTTTCCGGATTTTGTGTCAATCCTTTGTTAAATTTATTTGGCTGTCTTCCCACCGTGGCCTTGCTTGGGTAAATAGAGTCTGGGATCATCTCGAGGCTACTGGAATGTGCGATTGGCGCAGGCGCACTTGGTCTGAAACCTCATGGAATGGTGGCCATCGCGTCGAGTGTGTCAGGCGGCCATCTTGTCTTTAGGCCCAAAGGATAACTTAAGCGAAATAAACACAAAAAGGTCATTAAAACATAGAAATAATGAATAAAATGTTAAACCCTCACTAATTCCCCTATGTGCTTGTAATTATCTAGCATATGGTGACATTTAAAGCGTTCATATTCACCCATTGATGTCATCTGGTGCAACATACTATAACGTCACAAAAGCAACATATATCATGCAATATTCTTATTTTTCTAATATTAGTATGCATACAGCGGTTAATTACAAATTATTTTAGCCATGCAAAATGCAAATCCCACGTATGTTTCATACATTAGTAATGTTGGTTAAACTCCACGCAAACACATTAATAAAATTATAATTAATAGATTATTCTAATTAGTTTGAACATGCAGAATGGGGGGGTATACACAATTTTTGTACTACCCACTCCATCAATCCCCCCTTTGGTGATTATATCACCACACCATTAAAATGTTGTATTTCTTTTTATGGAATGGGAGTGAGTTCTTGCTTTTACTCATAACTCAGTTTCCCCAGTCTCTTCTCTTTTCGCTATCTTATACATATTCTCCTTGACTTCTTCTAATTCTATTTCTTCAATTTCCCTCTCTTGTTTCTTATCTTTTCTCCTCAAATTTTCTCTTTTTTACTTTTTCTGGATTTTCTTTCTTTTGCTACATAGACATCCTAATCTTAATATTAATACTACAAAAATCACACAAGTTAATGGAAATAAGATTTTACCCAAGAAGGTACTACCTTCAGTAAAATGCGAAAAACAGGAGGAAAGAGCAGACCATGCCCTCCCCACTTTACAGCTTCGTGCAGGCACAGAAAATGGCTTCAGAGTTAGTTAAGCCATGCACACAAAGGCCCAAAGCAGGATGGAATTGAAAAGCAAGATGACATGAGACCATGTCAAAGGAGCACCTATAATTCTCATCCACACAACTTACAAGCACCACTGTGCACATAGAAAAGTTTGAAGCAAGGTAAAGTCAGAAGGCAGAATGACATTAGACCACGTCAAAGCCGATAGGTCAAAGTCATAATTCACCTAACCCAAATAACATTATACACTTAATCCCTCAGTATACAACATTGAGCACATGTGTGCACCACCACCCACAAGACTGCACCTCAACATCCCATACCTTCTATTCTTGGAAAGACTATTCCACTAAAAGACAGAAGAAAAGCAGGCATATGCAAACCCATCCTACATTAAGGCTAAGGTAACATAACACACTTAAGTCAGTACAGAATGGTGGTGGTTGAGGGTCATCATAGGGTGTCAGACCACAAAAGTGGCTGATTCACTACAGAACGTGAGTCAATACAACAGTTTTCATTGCCTAGTATACACAGGACACATTGTGTGATTTGTGCATTTCCCCAAGCTGGCTCTCCTGGCATTAAAACATAGGTTTATTTATTTTATTTATTTATAAAGTTTTATATAGCGCGAACAAGAACCCAAAGGTTTTCAGAGCGCTTTACAAAAGGGTGGAAGGAAGGTCAGAAACCCAATAGCTACATCAAGTGAGAATACACAACATGAATAATCGCATGAGTCACAAACAAATGACACAAAGGAGAGTGACACAAAAAACAGGTATATAGCGGGCTACGAGGGGGGCACACAATGTGGTAAAGAAGATCAGCATCACATGATGGAACAGTGGTTATAGGATCAATGATTTCGAGCAATTGGACCTAGCCCAGATTAGGGTAGGAATTTGTCCATTAGGAATCTTTTGGCTTCCAGTTTGAAAGCAGTCGTTGAGGAGATTCTGCATACTTCCGGTGGAAGAGAGTTCCATATCTTTGGGGCCGCGCCAGAGAAGGCTTGGTGAAAAGTTCTCTTTTTGCTAAGGATGAGTGGTTTCAGGAGGAAAGTGTAAGCGCTTCTTGAGGCTCTCCCATCACAAGATAATTCAAGATTTTGCTCTAGGTACCTGGGAGTTTTGAAATGCAGATCTTTGTGCGTCAGAACGGCAATCTTTAACTGAATTCGAGCTTCGTAGGGTAATCATTTGAGAGATTTTAGGACTGGGGATATGTGCTCATTTCGTTTGGTACCTGTGACCCGTCTGGCCGCAGTATTCCGTGATGCCCTTAGTGGAGCCAGGGTGTATTTGGGAAGGCCACAGAGCATAGCTTTCAATTTCTAAAAAAATGTTTCTTCCCCTTTTAAATCAACGTTCACATCCTGCAACCGACTACGCCAAAAATGTAATGCCAAACTTAGATCTCCCCTGGACCAAGGTATGTACCGTCACTTTCCCAGGGAGAGAATATCAGTTCCAAACTTATGGAATATAACATATACACAGCACTTCCTAAGGTGGGCAAACTTTCAATACTCCCCCAAAGGCAAGGCAAGAAAACAATATACCAAGGTACTTTGCGCATCACTTGCCAGGAGTAGAACAACTTCCTATAACACAATTACCTGCTAGAAGGGAATTCACCCATCCTTCTACAACAGAATACTTGGCCAAGAAGAGTCCACACCTCCTGCTTCAAGGAAAAGACGAATTCAAACATATGGAATATATACATTTATTAACACAATACTTCAATCACGGGCAGGCCGAATATATATTGATCATGGCAGACTCTCACATATCAAATAACCGATTAAAATACACAATCAAAGCAAATATATATATATGTAGAAATATATATGTATGGATATAAGAATCAGAAAATTAGAAGAAAAGGAGAGAATCAGTAAAGAATCAAGAGACAGTTAGTAGCAGAGACACCTCACCTACTGCTCCATCATTTCACCCCACTTCGCTCAAGGGGAGTCCATTGCTTGAACTGGGCGAAAGCTACAGTACAACAATGTTGAACTTTCAGCATTCCACAGACTCCACACTCTTTAGCCAATAAAATATCAAGGGCAAGTCGATTTTGCATTACCATGGCACGCATGGCAACCATTTCAGTGTTTACCAATAAGAATCCTCCCGCGGTGCTTGTTGACAAGCGATCCACTACTGTTGAAAGCCTTCTAATTTTATTTGCATTCAGAGATATTCCCACTGCTAGTATCAATGCTCCAAAGATATCACCCACAATTTCTGACCAAGATTCTCTCTTCCTACGTGCTAAATAGCTACCTAAGTTATGTACACCATCTTCGCCTCTTCCCATATGAAAAATCTTCGGGAAAACCAAGCCCACATAACATGTGCCATACCAATGGTCTGGCAAACGATAATACGCATTGTTCCCGCAAATAAAGTACAATCCAGGAAAAACTGGAACTTTTCCACCTTTAAATCCCCATCCACCCATGATTCGGTATGTATCATGGCAGTCACTATTACCTACAAAATAATTGTCATATGCAGTTTGATTCCTTCTAATACACAATTTCCCTTTCTGAGGCCAATCTAAAGCCATACTTGGACTAGCTTCTCCTTTCAAGTGTTTTTCCATTTCTACATCCCAGACTGTTTTCTCCATTTTTCCTTCAGATGCCTTTCTTTGCATTTTCAATCTCCTTTCTTCAACCATATCCAAAAATGTCTTTTCTTCTTTCTTTAAACTACAAGTCAAATTGTTTTTAAATATATATTCTAATGTTAGTTCTTTAGTTTCCAAGAAAAATTCACCTAATACCTTTGCAGGTTTTACCTTGTTTAGCTTGTTAATTGATGGTACTTGTGAAAATATGTTATCTACATCTGAAAAATAATACTCTAATTTTCCTATTTGATCAAATAAACTAGCTATTACACTACATGTTATTCCATAAGTTACTGGAAGGTGGTGATAAGTCACTCCCTCCGATACAGATGCAGGTAACCTGCATGCAAACGTAGCAGTCCCTTACTTCCATTGTCTTTACATATTCATACAATAATTTCGAAAATACATTATTAGATAATTCAGTTATAAACCTGTCTTTATGTAAATAGCTTTTATCTCTTCTAGTCTTAACTACCTTTTGAATCTTTTCTATATTAGTTTTGTTTTCACTGTGTCCTTCTATCGTATCTATAGTAACCTTAAATGAGATCATGAGAGCAAGTATACTCCATAGAAACATTAGTAATCCTGTACAACAACAACACATTTTACACCATCTTTTCAAAAATATACATCTACTTTTGCTACTATCTGTGTTTGCCATTTTTGTTAAACTGGACAGTGTCTTTTGACTTAGCCTCTTCTACTTCACAACTAGTTTTTCTAACCCAAGGCTCTAAGCACCTACTTGGTTCTACCAGTTTTTGTCTTTTTCACCGTATTTATTGTTTTTCCATTAGCAGCTTCCTTGCCTCATTCAGTTTGGCATCTCATCATCTTTAACCTTTCCTTCGTGATCTGAATACAGAATGTCCTGAACATCTGCTTCTTCTCCAATATCGGACAAGATAACTCTCAGGATTTCCGATTCTTCGTCCTCCTCAACCACTTCTGGTATGATCACCTCTGGATTTCCTAGGCTATCCACCTCTTCTTTTACTTCAGGCAGGGCCACATACGTCCATTCTGGCAACTTATACTTCTGGTTAGGTTTCCTCGTTCTTTTGCTTTCTTTAATCACAACCTTTTCTTCGTCTCTCGATCTCTCTAGACTCGTTACTTCATTCACTTGTTCAGCTCTTGGTGAATTTACTCGTGTCAGTCAATATCTCAGTCTTTTTATTCTATTCGGCCAAACGTCGTCTTTTGCTGCTCTTTTCAGTTTACTTCCTTTATCATTCTTTTCAGTTCTCCAAGCTCTCTTTCTTAGAACTCGACCTTCAGGTACCTCGTCTTCGCTTTCTTCTGACTCTGTTTCAACTTGCTTTTTACTTTCAACAGCTTCTTTTTCCACCACTTCTTTTGTTTTCCCTACTTCTGTCCCTCCTCGAATCTCCGGCACGCAATCTTCCTGCTGACTACTTGTCCCTACTTCTAACTGGATGTTGGAGTTCCCTACACCTCGTCGGGGGACTTCCGCAAAAATCTTTCCCTTTCTCTCTGTATCTGGCACCTGTCCTTCTAAATGAGTTATTTCAGGTGGAATTTCTCTCAATCTTTCATCCGGAACTTCTCTTCCAGCAATTTCTTTAATTGTCTCTTCACTGTCTTTTTCTTTGTCTTTTCCTTGTCTTTTTCTAGAACATTGAGTTCCTTGTTCAGTGTCTGAATCTGAGCTGGTATCAGAAATCTGTAACCTTCTTCTCAGGGAAACACGTCTGGGAATAAAAGTTAGACTTGGCTCTGATTCCCCCCTTTCAGGGTTTTCTTTTGTTTTTGTGTCTTCGTCATCTGATTCAGTACTGGATTCTGATTCATCAAAATACTCCTTTTCTGTGCTATCCACTGGATTTGGAATTCTCAATGTGTGACTTGCATGAATCCAATTTTTCAGTCCGGCACACTTTACAGCCGTTGTTGTGGTCAAGATAACTTGTCGTGGTTTTCCCCACCTTGGAACCAAACAGTTTCTTCTTCTGTGTACTTTTATTCTTACCCAGTACCCTGGGCTCAGATCATGGGCTTGCTTCTTTTCAAGGGTGGTGGCATCCGCTCCAACCTGATGAAACACAGAATGAACTGCGTCAGCCAGGCTTTTACAGTAATCCAACACCATGTCATCAGTTATAGGCATCAGCTTGTTGACTGGTATGAACACATGTCGCATCACCCTACCCATGATGATTTCATGGGGGCTCAACCCTGTAGTTCTGTCTGGAATTGATCTAATAGTCATGAGTACCAGAGGCAAGAAATCAGGCCACTTCATACCTGTGGCTAAACACATTTTCCCTATCCTGTTTTTGAAAGTACCATTCATCTGTTCCACCACACCAGAAGCCTCTGGGCAGTATGCACAATGTAGTTTTTGCTGTACACTCAATGCTTCACAAATCAATTTTATGATCTCATTATGGAAATGTCTTCCTCGGTCTGATTCAATTGTTACTGGGAATCCGAATCTAGGGATAAATTCCCTCAAAAGTAATTTTGCCACTGTTATTCCATCATTTCTCCTTGTTGGGAAAGCTTCCACCCATCTAGAAAACAAACAGACCATAACTAGAACATACCTCAACCTGTTACAGGGAGGCATCTCAATTAAATCCACTTGCATTCTGGTAAAAGGCCCTCCTTCTCGACCTATTGTTCCTAGGCTCACCACTGTCTTTCTTCCAGGGTTGTATTGCTGACATATTAGGCATCTCTGACAAAGACTCTCTGCTACAAGTCTAAATTTTGCATTATACCAGGTCTGCTTAAACGACCTGATCATAGCATCTCTCCCTATGTGTCCTTGACCACGATATATCCGTGCCATGGCAGACATCATGCTATCAGGCATAACTGGTCTTCCATCCCGATAGACCCATACATGATCCTTCTCCCTTGGTACACATCCTGCTTTTACCCACTGCCTCATTTCCTCATCTCCTGCTTCTTCCTGCAATTGTCTTACTTCTTCCCAGGTACCTACAATGTTAGTAAACATTAAGGTGCAAGAAGTCACTTCTCTCTCCTTCGCCCTATTGACTGAATTCTGATTACGTGCACAGTATTTAGCCATATCACTGGCGTACTTATTTCCGATGGCGATATAATCGCCAGTCTGGCTGTGGGCAGCACACTTCACAACTGCAAATTGCCTAGGCAGCTGTATCCCTCAAGCAATTTTCCAACCACCTCAACATTCTTAATGGGAGTGCCACTCGATGTCAAAAATCCTCTCTGTAGCCATTTCTGGCCAAAATCATACACCACACCAAATCCATACTGACTGTCAGTTATCACAGTCACTCTCACACTCTTCCCAAGCTTACATGCTCTGGTTAAAGCAACAAGTTCAGCTACCTGGGCCGATCTTACTCCTTTCAAGTAGGATGCTTCCATCACAGCTGCAACCATACACACTGCATATGCTGCACTTAACGTCCCATCATCTGTTCTCAGACAAGAACCATCCACAAACATCACAAAATCACTTTCTGGCAATGGTACATCTTTTATGTCAGGACGTGGTTTGGTACAGAAATCAAGTACATCCAGACAATCGTGATCTGCTTCATCCCTGACTTCCACATTCTCAGCGTCAGGCAATAACGTTGAAGGATTCATGTTCAAGCATCTCACAAGACTCACATTCGTTTCACCTAATATGACTTTCTCATACTTAGTCAGCCGACTATGTGTCATGTATTGAGTGCGACTCCTTGTTAAAAGGATTGCCACGTCATGAGGTACAAACACTTTCACAGGGTATCCCATCACAATCCCTTCACTCTGTTCCAAACTCCGACAGGTAGCAGCTACTGCTTTCAAACACCCAGGTAAAGCTACTGCCACTGGGTCCAGCATTGATGAAAAATATGCAATTGGTCTCCTCAGTTTTCCATGCCTCTGTATTAATACAGAAAGTGCACATCCATTTCTCTCACTACAGTACAACTCAAACTCCTTTTCATAATCAGGCATACCTAATGCAGGTGCTTCACACAACCCATCTCTCAAACGATTAAAAGCTGCCAATTCCTCTTTGTTCAAATCATTGGGATCTCTCACATCACTTCTTGTCAAACGTACCAAAGGTTTTCCAATCAAAGAGAAGTTGCTAATCCACTGACGACAATATCCAACCATTCCAAGAAACATTCTCACCTCTCTTTGGGTCATGGGGACTCTCATTCCTTTTATGATCCTGATTCTGTCTATTGTTATCTTTCTCAGTCCTTTTTCAATATTATGGCCTAAATACTGCACTTCTTTCTTGCAAAATTGTAATTTGATGGTGACACTTTAAGTCCACCATCAGCCAGATGATTCAGCAAGGCTATGGTGTCTATTTCACATGCTTCAATGGTTTTCGATGCCACAAGAAGGTCGTCGATGTATTGAACTAACACAGAATTTTCGGGCATTTCTAAATTCTCTAAGGATTTCTTCAATATCTGATTAAATATTGAGGGACTTTCTGTATACCCCTGTGGAATTCGGCACCAAGCCAAAATACGTTCGTCAAAACGAAATGCAAAAATCTGCTGGCTGTCATGGTGCAATTGGATGGAAAAGAAAGCATGGCATAGATCAATCACTGTATACCATTCTGCATCATGGGGAATCTGATACAACATCACAGATGGATTTGGTACAATGGGACAGCCAGATACAACAATCTTGTTTATCTTTCTCAAATCTTGGACTATCCTGAACTTCCCATTAGGCTTTTTCAGTCCCATAATCGGTGAATTACATGGACTACTCATTATTTCTCTCAGAGTGCCTTGTTTTATCATCTTTTCAATCACAGGAGTAACCCCTTCAATTATTTCAGGTGTCAATTTATATTGAGGGACATTTGGATAGCTTACTCCTTCTTTCAATGTTATTTTTACTGGATCTACATTTCTCATTAGTCCCACATCCTCTCCTGTGTAATCCCAAACTTCTGCTGTCGCGGACTGTTTCAATTCTTTAGGTAATTCATCAGGGTTAAATATAGCATAAGCTTCAGTAACCTCATTCTCCCTGTTTGCCATAGTCATTTTATACAACACGTCTTCATCAGGAGTTTCAATAGCTATCCCATCAGGGGTACAGAATATAGTGCAATTCATTTTACACAGCAAATCCCTACCTAACAAATTCACAGGACTTGTATCGCACACGACAAAGCGGTGCATTTCTGAAAATTTCCTATGCTAACTTTCACTGGTTCTGTAAGGTAGGTTTTAATCTATCTGTTAGATACACCAACTACTTGGATCGTTTCATCCGAGAGAGGAAGATTCTTAACATCAGCTGACCTAACAATTGATCGAGTAGCACCAGTATTGACTAGGAAAGTAATACTTTGGTTATTTATCTTCCCATCCACAAATGAGCCTGTCTGGTCTACTTCTAAAGTTGCGCCGAGTACGCACTCTTCTTCCTCCCTTCGGCACCATCAATAACCTTCTTCTGAATCACTCTCATCGCGTTGTAGCCAATACTGCGAAATAGCGCTAGCACGCGGCAGCTTAGTTACCTGTTCTTTGTTGTAGAATCCTGTCTCATTACTGTATTTCTGTGAGTTTTTGCTCTGTGGAAAAGGCGGTTTTGGCACCTGATTCTGTTGGGTAACAACCTGCTGCTGTCGCTGCGGTTGACCACTCACCTCATCTGCACCTGTGCATTCAATGATGCATTTTCATTGTTAGTACTTGGGGGAAATTTACACTCAGATTTCCAATGCCCTACTCTACCGCAATTATGACACTGGAATTTCTTTTTAGCTTCTTCTATGTTGAAATTTCCCTTACCTTTCCCAGGAATGAATTTTTGTCTGGGGCCTGTATTATTCGCTTGTTCCGCTAACTGAGCTTCCTGCCTCTCTGCTACTTTTACTTGTGCCCACAGAGCCTTCTCTTTTAATTTTCGCTGTTTTGCTTCAATCTCATCACTGAAATATTTTGCATGCCTCAATACTTCATTTATTTTCTTATTTTGCCAATCTACAGTATGTTGTTTGATCATCTCGCTAATCTCTGGGCGTAGACCATATACAAATCTGTATACAAAATGACTTAAATCCTTTTCACTCAAATTTTCACCACCACTGAACTGTTTAAAGGCCAAAATCAACCTTTCATAATACGCATGTACCGACTCTTTGCTTTCCTGATGAGTTCTGTCTATTTTCACCCAATCTGTTTCTTTAGGTGGTACTTTATTTTTCAAAAAGGCAATAACCTGTTCATATTTCCTCATAACCTCTGGGTCAGGAGCTCCTGTTTTTGGATCCCTAGGGTATTCCTGTGTTGGCCAATTTATCATGAGTTTACACTCTGTCCATAAATCTGCTGGTACTATTATGTCAAATAGACTATTCAGATCAATCCGCAATACTTTAGATAACTTCACAAATCTGTCCACTTGCCTATACCACTCGACAGGCTTTTCGCGTAGTCGAGGGAAATCATTCGTAAATGACAAAATATCTTGTCTAGTCCATGGAACATGTACATGTCCTCCTCCTGGAATCTCTCTCATGGGACATTCTGTCACTACCTTTTCTTTTTCTCTCGCAGGGAACGCTGCAAATGTTTTTTCTGAGGCATCATCTTGCTTTCGATACCATCTACTTCTCCATTTATCCACATCTCCCCATTTTCTCAACAAGATAATTATTTCCTTAATCTGACTTATTCATCCTGTGGTATTCAGATTTTTAATATCTTTTTCTGTAAAATCTATTCGATATGGTTTTTGCAGAGCCTTCACCTTTTCAATATCTATTCCCATCTCATTTGTTACTTCTTCTAATCTTTCATGCACATTTTTCGCTTTCCATGTCACACTTTTGCATTAAAAACAGTAATTCCTCATCCTGATAAGTCTTTAGTTTCTCTGTGGGGATAGTTCCTTCTATTAACTCTTCCAGTACCATTCGTAATTTGGCCACATCTATTGATTGGGATTCTTTGTCTATTCTCTGCAAGCTTCTCAACCATTCGCTCAATTCTTCTGAAGATGGAACTACTGGTTTCTCTACATTACTCCGTTCTGAATCCCTTTGTGTCTCCAATATTGATTCCATTGTCATTGTATGTCTTTCTGCTATATTTGGGGCTATAAATGGGTTACTCGAAACATTTGGTTCGGTCATACTCATTGTCTGTCTCCATGAATTTTCATTTAGGCTCTGTTTTGGCTTCACAATCTGTTTATTGCTATTATAAGAAACTGTTAAACAATGTTCACTATCTTTTTGTTTATCAAAAATAGGCATTACAGGGCCTATAGTCACTGGAACAGTTACAGCTTCTAAATTTTTAGTTAATTCTCTTATCTGTTCAGTTAATTCTAAAGTTGTTTTTGCTAATTCTGCCGAATTTTCACCACTCATTTTATCATCTGATTATTTCTCTGTCTCTCTGACGGCATTATTTTTCCCAAATTCTTGGGGAACTGGTTCAGTCTTAATAATTTGCAAAGTTTCTCTCATTGGGGCACTTGTTGTCAACATCTCAGATTCTGGTTGATACGGAGGTGGATTTTTATAAAACATGTCATCAAGAACATCATCCTCCAATTCATTCATTCCATACCCTCTTGATTCAACATTATGTCTTTTTCTGTACATTTTCTACCTCCAACTTCTTCAGCAGTTCTCACAGGAAACAGACCTTCAGTCATACTCGCATTCCGCCACATTCTCATTCTATCATCATGAGTGTCATGCCCATATCTGCCAAACATGTACTTATATCTTCTGCCACTCCTCTGTCTTTCTCTGTCATGCATCTCATCTTCCCATTCGATCAATGCCTCAAACTGTGTTGGTCTAGGTCTTGGTTCTAGGTTCATCATTCTTTCTCTCAAATTTCTCAAAACTGCTAAATTGAACGAACCATGCTCTGGAAATGCCAAGACTCCGTCATCCATGGTGTACTTTACCCAATTGTCTAACCAAATACAAGTATGATATCCGTATTTCGAAACCATGAAGGATGCAGGTGTTTTCGGTGGAGGAAGCAACTGTCCTTCCCTAGTCACAATCGGTTTGTCCTTTTTAAACCACTTCTTGATTTTCCCAAACCAGGACTTTTTCTCCTTTTCAGGTGGATTGTAATACATTTTCCTATCTTTCGTGAACCGCTAGTCTCTCCTTACGACTGTACTGTTGTTTTTTAACCAATCGTAGCGCGACTCACACTAACGCACCAATCCGGAGCGTCTACGTCACCCTGTAATTCTCCACTCCTAGCGTGGCGCACACTAACGCACCTATCAGGAGCGCCTACGTTTCTAGCTGACTGGCCAATTCCAGCGCGGTCTTTCTGACGTCAGCAGCCACTGCTCTTACTTCTGCTTCTATTGCCCCTCCTTTACAAAATTCTCTCGGTAAGCTTTTTACGTTCTTCAAATTTATTAATTTATTAGTAACGACATAAAAACGGCCCCATTGTCCGCTTCGCTAACCAAAGAACAGTCAAAAGACCTTTCTCACAAGAATTCCGTCTTTCCCAAGAGCAGCGCTTACCTCTGCCCTACTACGGAATCGTTACTTCCGTTGATAAAGTAGCACATCCCTCTACCCTACCCTTCTAACAAGCATCAGCTAACTGTTTCTCCAGAATTAAGACACCTAGTTGGAGACCCAATGCTCCTGAGAAAAAAAACCAGAGTTTCGCAATTAACCGGAATGCCTTTTCATTCACGCACTTTCACACAGAAAATGTAGTACGTTCACACAGAATTCTGTCTTTCCCGAGAACAGCGAACAGTCTGTCCTACTACAGAATTATGACACTTGTTGACAAAGTAGCACTTCCGTCTACTTTATCCTTCTAGTAAGTTAAGGGAGCACCTACTACCTTTCCAGTGATAAGCATTATCAGAGTACCTTCTGGACTCCTGGTACCTAAGACCGAAATTTCACAGGTGACCTTCGCTATCATGCACACACTTCTCTCATACAGAAAATGTCCCTAATGGCAACACACGACGATGTTATCGAATCGAACCCAGACAATGTGTCGTGCAACTTCAATCGTCACACGTTTTCCCTGTGTGCATACAGGGCAACAACAATTCCGTCTTTCCTGAAAGCAGCACTTACCTCTGCTCTACTACGGAATCGTTACAAACTTCCGACTTCCTACATCCCAGAAGCCGTGCAAACAACATAAAACTCAACGCGACTCAACATAGAGTGTTAATACATAAACCAATATCAATCAATAATCAATAATCAATAAACAATTTACAAGCAATAATCACCAAATCAAACAATAATAACCATCATCCTGCTACCAGAAAAACTGATGCAGCGCGGAAACCTGGGTAACGGGAATCAGGACAAAACCCCGTACCTAATATCCTCCCTTCGTCACAGACCAAATATCACATTAACACATTCACTCCTACAATCATTTGGTGGGGCCCATAACACCGAACATTCGCACTTCGTTTTGCTGGTCTGCACTTACAGGAGAGATGAGTGTTCCAAGCGCTGACATGAAAGGAATTCCTTATAACCTATAGAGAGAAATTATTTACACTTCTAAACCCTAATACCTTTATCACTACACATCATAATCCCTAACATTAAGATACTCCTCCCAAGTAATCGATGAATCAAATTAGTTGTTTTGAGTTTGATGATTTAGTCCAGCTAAAGCATACTCAAATTTCCTGATCTACTCCCTTTCAATAAACAACCAAACACATTTTCTAGTTAATCAATAATTTTATCTAAATATATATAATGCGGCTCTTTTGATTGGTTGGTTGAGATCGTCAATTTTGATTTCACACAGTCCAAATGTCATGACATCATCCATGATGTTTCTGGATTTTGTGTCTGTCCTTTGTTAAATTTATTTGGCTGTCTTCCCACCGTGGCCTTGTTTGGGTACATAGAGTCTTGGGTCATCTCGAGGCTACTGGAATGTGTGATTGGCGCAGGCGCACTTGGTCTGAAACCTCGTGGAATGGTGGCCATCGCGTCGAGTGTGTCAGGCGGCCATCTTGTCTTTAGGCCCAAAGGATAACTTAAGCGAAATAAACACAAAAAGGTAATTTAAGCATAGAAATAATGAATAAAATGTTAAACCCTCACTAATTCCCCTATGTGCTTGTAATTATCTAGCATATGGTGACATTTAAAACGTTCATATTCACCCATTGATGTAATCTGGTGCAACATACTATAACGTCACAAAAGCAACATATATCATGCAATATTCTTATTTTTCTAATATTAGTATGCATACAGCGGTTAATTACAAATTATTTTAGCCATGCAAAATGCAAATCCCACGTATGTTTCACACATTAGTAATGTTGGTTAAACTCCACACAAACACATTAATAATATTATAATTAATAGATTATTCTAATTAGTTTGAACATACAGAATGGGGGGGTATACAAAATGTTTGTACTACCCGCTCCATCACTCTCAGGACCCTTGTGACCCAAGCCTCCCGTTGGAGCTCCGGGACTTGTCCCCAAATCCCCCTCTGCTGCCTGGTTTTAGGTGCCCCCCCTTCTTTCCACCGGCATAGCGTGCAAAACTACCAACCCAACCAGCACCTCTGCAACCGGACTCCCCAGGGCAGATAACGGGTAAGTGCTAGTAGTACTTTGCACCCTGGCCTCCTACGAACCTAGGTCCCCAAGGAGAACCCCAGAAACCAACCGTAAATATTTGTATGCAACATATGCCTTTTTCCCAATAGGAAAGGTTGCTGGATAAAGATGCATTCAAGTCAACATTTTACTTACCTGTCAAAATTGATATTTAAAAAAGTACTTGCATGATAACCAAATTAGTCAGGTAATATCCTCCTGTTTGATTCTGCTCAGAATCCAGAAAAAAATATTTCCCTTTATCCCCCCAGATTTGCAGAAAATGATAATAATTGCACTTATCATCTCAAGTATAGACTACTGCAGCTCACTGTACGTTGGCATCCAGCAGCACCTGCTGCAAAAACTTCAATCCCTTCAAAACGCAGCAGCCCGGCTTCTAATGAAAATTCCAAAATTCAGTCCATTCTCCAAAATCATCTTTAGCCTCCACCTGCTGCCAGTCAGTGAGAGTATTACATTCTAAGCTCTTTTCTCGATCCATAAAGCTCTTCATAAGGTGTAAGAAACTGGCTCTATATAAACTACACCAAAATGAGGTATAGTGTGTATAGAGTCCAAGTGTCCCCAGAGGTAGACAGAGGTTAAAGTTAGATAGAACCTTACTCTCTGTTTGTGGTAGAGTGGACGAGCAGTAAGCAATATCAGAGGACAGTGTTAAGCATTTTATGTACACACTCAGTCAGCAAATGAATTCACACACTCAAGAACTGAACTTTAGGCCAATTGTTTTTGTATAAAAATATTCTTTTAGGTATTTTATTTCTAGAACCAAGCAAGCCTGGCACAGGTAAGCAATAAATAAATTGCAGCAATAAATGCTAAATGTTATACAGTTGTATTGCAATTGTAAATGCACTTTGGTTGACTTACAGTATTGTTTCAGGGAAATGCAATCACGTGTAAATAGAGTACATAGACTTCAATTGGATTTTCAGTAAAATGACAGGTAAGTTACTTTTGGATTACTTTTCTTACTCAGTGCTGTATGCCTGGATGCAGCACTGGGACATTTCCTGTAAACAGGTTAGTAAAAGTTTTGGTTAAATCGTACAATTTGAAAGCATTTCTTTAGTTTTTAAAACTCCACACTTTTTTCAGGAAAAAGTGTCAATGTTATCCTATGGAGGAAAAACAGGTTATCGATTCTTAGGTAAGTATTCGACTGTGGGAGTTAAGGTTCTGGGGTTAGACTCAGGGGTCCCCCAGGGTCAGGGATGCACTGTTGTTGCACCCTCAGCGGCACTAGGGCGGCCGGGTCCAGTGTGTTGAGTCCCAATGTTATTCTATGGAGGATAGGAGGTCTCCGGTTGGTGGCTGCTGGCAAGCAGGCCACGGGGTTGTGGGAGAAAAGCTCCTGGACTTTAGCTCAGGGCAAATGGGGAAACAAGTAGGCACAAAAAGTGCACCCTCAGTGGCACTGGGGCAGCCGGGTGCAGAATGCTGTTTCGACGTCGGGCGCCCTGTTGTTTTCTACGGAGAACCTCCGGTTTGAAGAAAAACTTCAGGCTCAGGGACGAGGATCTTCTGGGTGTGACCACCACTTCGAGGGGTAAGTTAGGATGTCGTGGGTTGGTTAGGCAGTGTTGGTTTGGGCACACAAGGCCGTGGGGCGTCGGGTGCAGGGGTGCCTTTTAGGGTCGGATTTTCTTACCCGCTCTGGTCGTGGTAGAGGAGATCCTCTGGATTGAGACTGCAGGCATCGTCTGGAGGCTTGAGGCAGGTCAGGAGTCATCGGATCTCGGGTCAGGATCGCCGGGGTGACCTCCTCGGGGGGTGTTTTTCCACTCGGGCTCGGGCCGGGTGCGGCTGGTGTAGAGTGGGCTGGATTTGCGGTATCCAGCCGGAGCCAGAAGCTGCAGTTTGAACAAGTCCGGTGTTCACGGGAGATTCAGCCTTTGAAGTGAAGGCAGTCAGGTCCTCCGGGGTTTTTGAGGTTGCTGGCGGCAGGACACACCGGGATTTCGCAGGAGCAGGTTCGAGGGGAGACAGGCCTGTAGGGCTGGGGCCAAGTCAATGGGCGTCGTCCTTTTGTCAGCTCTGCACGTCTCTTCTGTCCTTCTTCTTATCTTCTTTCTTGTCGTTTCTGGATCTGAGGAAGCAAGGTTCAGGGTGCCCCCTAAATACAAGATTTAGGGGTGTTACAGGTCGGTAAAGGTCAGGGACCAATGGGTCCCTTCCCTGGGGTGGGAACACCCCCTATTCTGCCACTTTCCAGTGGGAGGAGGGCAGGAGCCTGTCCCTGGTTGGCTGGGTCCCCTCATCCTCAAGATGGAGGGGACTCAAGGTTGTGGCTTCACCTCGCCTCCCCCACCTGCGGGGTGGAGTTGGCAGAGGTGGGCACACCTCCCTTCCTTGCTTGTTTTTCCCGCCAGTTCTCCCACCCAAAGTGGGGGGTAGAACCAGTGGGGACCAGTTGCTGAAAGCAGAAAATGGTCTGGAGAGGCTCACAAAGGCGGCATGCCTTTGAAGCTTCTCCTTCGTGAACCCTGCCCATCCTGGGGGAGGAGGCTTGGCACCTCGTCCCAGGATGTGCATTGTTTCAGGCCCCCCAGAGCAGCAGCTCTCGACACAGGGGTCCAGAAACATGTCTGTTGGTGGCAGCCTAAGCAGCCACTCAGTCAGGTCACTAGAAGTTGGTCGAGTTTCAGGGGGCATCTCTAAGATGCCCTCTGTTGTGCATTTTACATTAAATCCCACACTGGCATCAGTGTGGGTTTAATGTGCTGAGAAGTTTGATACCAAACTTCCCAGTTTTTAGTGTAGCCATTATGGTGCTGTGGAGTTCGTAATGACAAACTCCCAGCACCATATACTCTTAATGGCAACGCTGCACTTACAATGCCCAAGAATGGACTTGGGCACTGTAGGGGCACAGGGCTCATGCCCCCGTGCCCTCACCACTGGCATAGTGCACCCAGCTGGAGGGGTGGCTGACCAAGGCCAGAGCAGTGCTTTGTAGACATGGCACACAGGGATGTGTGCCATGTCGACTTTTCACTTTGTTTTGCACCAAAACACTCAGTCTGCAAAGGCAGTGTGTGAGTGTAGTGGTACAGGATCTCTAAGGGTGGCACAATAAGTGCTGAAGCCCTTAGAGGCATTCTCTGGTCACAGTGCCCTGGATACCTGTGGTACCAGTTACCAGGGGCTGACCTGTGGCCAGAGATGCCAATTGGGTTTGTTTTGGGGAAAGAACACAGGCCCTGGGAACCTGATTGGCAGGGACCCAGGGCACACCAAGCAAAAGTGCATCAGTAGTCTGGCAAAAAGTGGGGGGTTACTGTAACAGAAACCCACTTTCCTACATAAGGCTGGCCTTAAATACTTCTAAAAGATCTTTGCTGGCATGTGCCCAGCCGCAACATTCTGTCCAGCTTAGCTAAGCTGGTGATCATCCACAAAACTAATAAAGCCCAATGGGGTGGTAGGAGTTTCTCCTATTCTGCCAGTAAATTAACAAACTCCCTGTCCTTCCAAGAAAGATCCCAGTCAAATGTGCTACAATTCAGGAAAATGCTAAAAACTTGGCTCTTCTCACTCTCTCCCAAATAGGTCTCTGTTTTTGTTGACTGTCTTTTTGATGCTTGCACCAAGACTCCTCCAAGCATTCACATGCTCGGCAAGCTTTTGACTTACTTATTACACCAAAATATAGTTAAAGTGTGACCAATTCCACTTTGAAGCCTGCTGTCACCTTAAACTTTCCTATTTATTACAATTTATATCCAGTGTGTCGCTGAACTACATGATGAATACTTTTGTGGATAAACTGAACACTCTTCTCTTCCAACAGGTATCTGTATGGGAAGCCAGTAGAGGGTGATGCCTTTGTTGTTTTCGGGGTAAAGTTTGAGGATGATAAGAGAAGCATGCCAAAATCCCTTCAAAGAATCACGGTAAAGTCCTCAATAGAAAATCATGTTATCTGGTTGTCCACACATATTTTGTCAGTTCTTGTAATAATAATGCAGAGACACCACTTATGCTCTTTCTCAATCTGTATTATTTTGATTTCCTTAGATATGTTTACACTTACATTTACACAGTCTTGCAGCTACTACATGTGACCATAGTTCCTTCACCATATCTGCACTGTATCATGTCGTTGCAGATACAAGATGGCAGCGGAAAAGCAAAACTGACCAGACAGATGTTGATAGATAATTTTAAAGACATTAATGAACTTGTTGATCGCAGCATCTATGTTTCTGTTACTGTCATAACAGCAGCGGGTAAGTGGAATACATTTGTGGAGAACAAATGCTGTTTTGCACTATTTTTGTTCATATGAAGAACTGAACTCTGAAACTAGTGTTCAACCAAGTATCTAGGTAGCTCGTCTAGGACATTCCTTCAGATCACCGTCTACTGAGACCATCTATATTGCTTACATTCTTGCATAGTGCATTCATTCAGATCGCCTTTATTAATAGTCAAGTTTAGAGTTAATCAAGCCTCTCTCCCTTTCTACTGGATCTCCACACAGAGCCTCAGTTCAGTCAGTTTCAGAAGAGTGAATCACCATACATCAATAAGCTGATGATACCCAACTTTACATGAGAATTTCCATTCTTTCAAACAAGGCAACTTTGAGAGTATTTCTGAAACTCGTTTGTCTTAAAATTCAAACTTGCAAAAACAGTTCCACCTCTGCTACCATAGAGAACCTCCTAAAGCTGAAAAAATGTGGCTTGCTCTACTCGTCTTTAAGCATATCCCATAAATGACATCATCAAGGAACTCCTCCTCGTTTAATCTTTGGACAAACATTACTTTGTTACTTCACTTATCACAATTGGCTAAATCTGCCTCTTTCAACTCTTCCAGCTTATGAAAGTCAGGCCTACTATCCATTTCTCTTACTTTAGGGGTGATGTACACACTTAGGGGCCAATTACGATTGCGGAAGGCCCGTCACCGCAGCCATGCGGTGGCGGTCCTTCCGCAATCGTACCGCGATTTCCCCCGCCACATTACAATGGCGTAGGGAATCGCGCTCAGACCGAAGCGGACTTAAAGATCGTCCGCCACGGGTCCGCCAAAAGAAATCTTGCAGATTGCCTTGTGGATGGATACCATAGCCCTAAATGGTGGCGGTGCCTAGCAGGCACCATCCACCAAATTAGGATGATTGCAAATGCAGGCCTTTCCATGGCGGCATCGAGGAGATTAGTTACGGGGGCCTGTTGCCAGCCCCCCTTGTGTTGGGGGAGGTCAAGGAGCACTTGGGGGGTACCCATGGTACCCTCCTACAGATTAGAGCACTACCTGGCAGGCACCTTGTGGTGCCTGCCACGTAGTACTGTGAAATGCACATGTCATTTGGACATCGTGGTGGGTGCTGCTGTCAGCAGCACCCGCCGCAATGTTAAAAATCAAGATCAGACTGCCATGGTGGCGGTCGCATCCTGATCGGGTATGCGGGACCACCCCATGCATGGTGGACGGTCCCGGTTTACACCAGGATGGCGGACAGACTCCAGTCCCTCCGCAATCCTAATAAGCCCCTTAGTTTTATGATACTTTGACAGTACCACTGACCTATTGGCTTTCCTCGCAAAAGTCTTCCAGCCCTCTGAAGGATTTTCTTGAACTAGCTGCCTTGTCAAAGGCATCAAAAAGGGGAAGCTAATCACTCCTATTCTTAGAGAACTCCACTGGCTCTACCTCAAAGCCATAGTAAGCTTTAGAATGGCCTGCACCATAAAAATGCTCTGTGACCCGGTCTACCACAGAAATATACTCCACATCATGGGAGGAGAATGAGGCTTTGTAGGTAAATCCATTCTCCTATTGGAAATTTCTAACATCAAAAAATCAAACCCTCTCAAGCAGGCCTTGACTTGCCAAGTACCAAGATATTTGGAATCACTCGCCAGAAGAAGTCAGACAAAATTTCAATTCACTAGCCTTCAGAAAATATCCAAAAGACAACTCATTTAAATTACATCTAAGGAATAACAATCTCCATTCCTCAATCCACTGTTCTGGTTTCACTTTGGTATTTTGTATATTGTTGTTGTGTCTGAAGCACTCTGCTGCCTTTGTGGCTGTGGCCATGTCACAAACGAAAACTAAAGAAAAAAGAGAGAAAGAAAGAGAGAAAGTAAGAATAAAAGAGAAAGAGAAAAAGATAAGGAACAAACAAAGTGAAAGAGAAAAAATTAAAGGAAAAAAGGAGAAAAAAAAGATAAAGAGGGAAATATCTAGAAAAAGACAAGAAAGGATAGAAAAAGGCAAAGAAAGAGAAATAGAGAAAGAAAAGAAAGTATTCTCCCTAATGTTAACAATTTGGTTGTAAATCCAGATGTTTGTGTGGACCAGTCTATCCGAGCTGGCCTGCTGGCTCCCATTACTTTAGTTTCACATCTTAACATCTAAAAGAAGACTCATTGAAGGAGAATGTGGTTGGTGAATTAGTTGTATGGTGGAAGTAGATGCATAGGGCTAAGAATGCAATGAGTAATGTATATATATGTTCACATTAGTAGACTCATTGGAAGATTAAAACGTCCAGGATGATAAGCAGCTATCTTCAAAACTCTAGAAACCTCATTAAAATATTTATTAACATACCTCTGCAATACTCATGGATGTTTCTAATTGCATAGGCCATCCAATGCGTAGTATTTTTCGCACGTGGTGTTGCCCTATAGCCTTCCTTGCATAATACACCAGCAAAACATATGCTGGAAAGATACTCAAGAAATAATCTTAGTGTCCGTATTAAAGTCAGAATAATTTGTGTCATCATTTTAATCTAGGGTGAAAATTAAATTAATTATATACAAAGTAATGTATTCTGAAATGCATTATTATAACAAATAAAGTGTAATGTAAGGATTGGCATTAGGGTTACAATAATATATCACTGTCTAATGTTTGTATTAGATTTAATGAAAAATAGGTTTAGGCTTATGGGAGAGTGTTAGTTTATTAAAAAAAAAAAAAATTCATATAAATTAGGGTTGGGGATTAAGGGTTAGTGTTTGAATAGAGAAACATTATTTTAATTATACAACTTAAAATTACTATTATGTAAACTGACTGTAATTGCATTTAAAAAAAGACATTGCAAATGTTAATCATCATGGAAAGGTTCAGGAATATGGATGACGTATAAGTAAACATAGTAAACGGTGAAGTGATGGTAATTTCAGTGTTAAGTACAGGTAGGGTAAGTAACAGTAGGAAGAAGTAAAGAAAGTGAAGTAAAGGTAATAGTAGTCAAAACATGGACTTACAACCTAACTTGACCTTGACTCTCTAGGAGAAGATGCCACCCATTGTGGAATACAAAAGTAACAAGAGACTATCCATCTTACAATGGAGAAAATCCTTGCTTTTTTCAGGTTTATATGAAAAATGCAGAGTAGGTTACATTAAGTGAACAGAAAATAGGATTTTAGCAGTTAGTGGTGGTGACACAGGGCCTGATTTAGAAAGCATCAGAAATGGTACTCTGTTTGAAAGGTGACAGAGTACCGTATTAATAGTACAGACATGCCACCCACCTCATTTAGAGTCAGGCATACCTTCAGCAAGTCAGCTTGGAGACTACTCCGTTTATGCTACTGATATATGCTCAGAATTTTGCCATTTGTCCACCCACCCTACTAACAGTTGGTAAACAAATTGCAAGTTTATTCTTTTGCTTACCACCATCCAGAACATGGCAGTAAGTGAAAAGAAAAACATATAAATCACCCTCATGCCGTGGAAGAAAACTCTCATGGCAAAGGGGTGATTGCTTTTTCTAGTTTTATAAAGAAATTCCAACTTTTTGTTTTTAATGAGAAATTAAATTGAAAGTGTGCTGTAAAGCTTTGTTATTGTGACAAAGCTGTATGGCACACTTTCAATGCATTGACAGGAACTTGGAGCTTGGAGCGTGCATGGCTCAAGCAAAATTTGGAGAATATATCCAAGTAAAAAGAAGCTATGAAAAATATCATAGGGTCTGTTGTGATGCCTGCTCATTCTTCAATGCTAAAAAAATTGGTAGTACATCGAACTCTTGTATAGAGCTGTTTGAAAAAGTCATGGTTCTCTAATATGAATTCACAGTGAAAAAACAAAGGACAAGAGGCGTTGGACCTGACCTTCCTGTTTGTGCATTTGTCTGCCGGCTACGTGCCATCCCACCTGTGACCTTTCATCATTTACCTCAGGCCTAAGTTGCAGAGCCTGACTGACCACATATGTCAGAGTCGAGGTGATGGAGAGTTCATGATGAGCGAATTTGAGTATAGCGATGCGATTTCATTAGTATATGCTAGTGTATCATTATAAGCATTGGCATTGATTTGATCAATATCAACATTCCCCCTTCTAGTTGAATTTTCAACTACATTATCTAACCTATACTTCATGACAATCACATTAATGGGGGCATGTTGTTCTTCAGTTTTGACTTTTACTTCTTTCCTAGTTACTTGCATTCTACATAGTTTGAGGAAAGCATTTTTACAGCAGGAAACCCCCAATTGCAGGAAACCACACAAGAAAAATGAACATATGAAA
Source organism: Triturus cristatus (assembly GCF_964204655.1). Classification (NCBI taxonomy): domain Eukaryota; kingdom Metazoa; phylum Chordata; class Amphibia; order Caudata; family Salamandridae; genus Triturus; species Triturus cristatus. The sequence continues at coordinate 101,263,283 of NC_140586.1, read as the reverse complement.
ATGGGCAACAGTGATGTTCACAGTCAGGTCAGCCACCACGGGAGCAAGGGAAACCATTTCATGCCTGCCCAAGGACACCTCCCTCTTCACTCTTGCCTCTTTATAAATGGTGCAATGATTGAATGCAAGAGTCACTGTCCCGCTATCAAGGTCATTACCTACAAAAAACATGCAGCGGGCACACCGACCATGGCATACACTCCTCCCTCCATTGCTGTCAAAACATATCAATGTTGGATCACCATGAGGCGAATTTCTCCCAGTTCTTCCGTGATCGCATTAAGGCTAAGCTATTCATCATCTTGAGCCTCTCTCACCTAATTATCGTTAACCTGTGGGCATTCGCTTTCGTCTCCACTGTGAAGAAGGGTATGGACCCTCCTGCGTTGATTTGTGTGTCGAAAACAGTCTGAGGGCCTCATTTACAAGACCCTTGCACTGCTGGTGCGTTACTTTTTTGATGCACCCGCAGCCCAATGGTCTTGTCCATATTTATAAGGCCATGTAAAGTCACCCTGCTCTGCGGCGTGAAAGGGGCGTTCCATGGGAGTTGCTGTGGGTGTTCCATGCAACATCCATGGAACCTAATACATTCCCAGATTTACATTATTTTGTGTAAAGCTGGGAATATATCAGAATCCTACGCCTCCCCAGGGGAGGCGTAGGAGTGGCACATCGAAAAGAAATACTTTTATTTCTCCTCTTTTTTTCCCTCTTTCTATGCATGCGCATTCTGCATCACGCTTAGAAAGAGAAAAATGCCAATGATAATTGCTTTTGTGCAGAATGGTGTCCCTTCTTGCACAGAAACAATGATCCCCGCAATGCAGGCACCCTTGCAACATGACGTAATGGTGTATGCGCTGGCGCTTGGCAGCCAATCATGCGCCAGCGCAGGAAAGCACACGGATGAGTTGTATTGTTGTTAATAGAACACATCCCTGTGCTTTTAAAATAACTCCGCTCAGTGCAGCAAAATGGCTTGCAGCTCCACGCTGCGTCATTTTGTGGTAAATGAGGCCCTGAATTCTTCTGGATTGTCCTTGTACAGAGCCCAGATAAAATAATCAGCAGTTCTTTTTCTCAAGCCTGATGCAGTCGTCTTCTTCCTTAGCGGGTGCTGGTGCAACTCGAACAGATGTTGTCCTGGAATGACCAGGGTTGGGGTGTGTATTGTGATGAGGGAGCAGAGTGCACGCCATCTGGGGATGAGCTGAGTGTAAGCAAACTTGCCACATTGCCAAGATGTGCCCATCAGCATTGATGTGCCCCATTGCATGCCTGGAATGTGCAGCACTGTTCCACAATTCTCATTTGTTCACAGTGGAATGGTTCCTTTACCTCTGAAACACAAGGAATACAGTGTAAGTTTCTGTACAATTAAGGTTTGTCTCTTCCCTTCTAACTAGGCCTGGGCGGAACTCGCAAAGTTTTACTTTGCGGTATTCCGCTGAGTTATTCCAAATTTCATGAAGCAAAAAAGCAAAACATGCGTCTGTGGCGCCTTGCCCAAACTAATGCCTTGTACTGAGTACTGCCTTGTGTATACGAGCAGATGGAGTGATGATGTCACATTTATCTTATTCATGAAGCAGTGTCCTTGGCAAAGACTGGGCTCCGCTGGAATGCGCCCTGCTTGCTGTCCTGCCTGACAGCAGTTGTGTGCTCTGTCAGTGCGGAGAACAAGGGGCAGTCTGAGTTTCTGCAGCCTGTAGAAGAGAGCCAAAAGTAAGAACACCTCCCGGCTGCGCTGTAGCAGGGTGGAGCGGGTTTCCTCTCAGCTCTCACCAGTAATACCTTGGCACACAGTGCATCAGCACACCCAGTTGTGTTGGGTGCTTAGGCGGATGGATAGGCCAATACATCTAGTGAGAGAGAATGAAGCATAGACACGAGCACAAGGGGCACATTATTTGATACATGCAATGGCAGGACAACATGACAGCCTTAATCTTGTACACTACTTCATCCTGGGTGTTCTCTGATAGTCCCTCGTTCCTGTCAGCATTGCCGCTCAGCTCTTACTGAATCTCTCGCCACAACAATCCAATGTGCACTGCATACGGGATCACCTTCGCCTGCTCCCCAGAAAATGAAGTCCTCCCTTGCACGAGCAGACAGAAGCAGTAGATCCCAGAGCATGAACGGCAGGCTTGGACTACAAAAAAACTGTAAGCAGAGCCGAACAATGGCAGTCAGATCGGAGCGCTGCTGCTTCTGCCTGCGGCAGGGCTGTTTCTTAATGTGGTGGTTAGTACGCATGAATTGAGAATGATTCAGTTGTGCATGGAGATGGTGCAAAGCTTCAGATTTCGACGCAGGGTCGGTGGGGGCACTGGTAAACTCTGCTCCGCTGCGGTTGATGGAGTTTTTGCCAAACTCTGTGCTCCAACCAGAGAGCGGAGTGGTGAAACTCCATGAAATCCACCAGTGGAGTGGAGTTTACCATCCACCCCTACTTCTAACCACATATATCTATTCAACTCAGTACCCCAGATTTCCTGACCTGAGGTATCTATGCTGCTGTTCAACCCTCCCCTATGAGACTCATTTCCCTTTGTATCATCAAGGTGGATGGCCCTAAACTGGAACTCCATGTCTGTGTCTGGGCTCCATTTGTTATTAAAGAAGACTGCTCCAGAAATGCGAATGGCCACCCTGTAACCACAGATGGAAGTGGGAGTTGACATGTTGTTTTGTGCATTGGTGTGGTGGTTTAGCTGCCTCCAAGAATCGCTTTTCTGGAAGGTTTCGGGGACAAACAAAATCCTCCCCTATAGTACCCCTATCTAGCTCTTCTTGAGTGTCGCTAGGCTCAGTGAAAAGGTACAATGTTGTGGGATTGGTCTCGTATCGGGTCAGATTCACTAATACTCTATGGGGTTCTACTCTGTTGGGTTGTATCTTGGCCCTAATCCTATATACATATAGGTGGAGAAGGCATTTTTGTGTTTTCGGGGGCTACCTCTTGGAACAAGTAAAGCCTATCTATACCTACTGCATGCAGTATCAGCGAACAGATGTAATATGACCTGGCTGTTGTCTTGGAGACCACTTTGGTCTTGTGCTTATACCACATTTTGTGTAAGAGGGTGCTGTGCATTGCATGTGGAATGCTTGTGTTGGATTCGGTGAAATTATAAGTGATTTGGGACAGGTCCCTAAGCAAGCGTGGTGATAGTTTTGGGTGGATTTAATCAGACTGGGCAGTACTTTGATGATGAATTGATGTGGAAACAGCCATAGTAAACAGAGGGTACACTGCAGGTCATTGCAGGTCTTGAGACTGGATCCAGGGGAGGTGTTGGTAATCCTCTGGCAATTGGGAGTGTCTTTAGTCTACAAAGTTTACAGCAAGAAAGTTAATTGTACAGTTTGTAGTTCTTAATTCACACACTGTAGACCCTGTTGGGATGATGTTGTTGCCTCTGAAAAGGTCATGCATTTTGATGTTCAATTGCCAACCTGTTGAATAGGAGCTACGTTTGTTTGCTCAGTAAAAAAACAGTGCATTATTGCATGTGGCGTAATTTTCCTTTGGAGTTCCTGTGCTTTTCTTTTGATGGGTGTGCTTTTTTCCCCATTTATTCGTGCATTATGGTTCATGGGATGCATACATTTTTATGGCTTGTTGGGCCTCCCCCTCTCAGTACCTAGCTGCTAGTTAGGTTTGTGGAACATTTTTATGAGGTAGTTTCGTGAACATGGGGTGGTATCAACTTTAGCTAGGGTTCCATTGGTGTCGCCAGACCCTCACTCCAAAGGGGTAAATTGGGGTGCCACCAGTGCGGGTGGTGTTTTTAACCTACATGTGCACTGGGCAATGTGTAAAGAGGGGACGTGTTGCAATTGAATGCTGTTGGCGATCACAACTTGCCCTGAGGTCACATGCATACCCCTCTAATCCCTGCATGTGGTGTGCAATGTGACCCTCTCACATTTTATCGGTCTTTTAGGTGCCTCCCTAGATCTCACGTGATTGGCTATCCAAATTTATCAGGAAAGAATGGAGGTGCTCGGAAAGCTGTCCTATGGCCTCCGTGTGTTTCTGATATTGTGGTGTCTGAGGTTAGTCATACTGTTTCCTTCAGATGGCATGTGTATAGCCTGGTGTGTTGGCTGAATGCTAAGCCTGATATGGGGGGAGCACATTCTCAAGTTCTAATCTCGCACTGAGATGTGATGAATGTTTGTGGATTTCCTTTTCCCTGGCAACCCCCTCTCCCTTGTACCCTTCTCTTCCTGGGTAGTTGGATCTGCAGTTCCCAGCTGTGGCCAGGGACCCCTAACCAACTACACGCTTCTTTTGTTATTCTGGAAGGGCATGACTCAGTGAGCAGGCTTTTGGATGCTTGGGAAATTTTGGGTGAGAAGGGAGGAGAAAATATTGCTGCATGGAGAATCCGGAAACAAAGGTCAAGAATTCCTCGAAGTTGGGGGGTGGAGCCAAGTAGCCCATCATGGCAGACATGCTCTGAGAGAGCTCCGCCGGCCCATTAACCATCCTCCATAATCCTACCTGAAATCACCCTGGAACTGTCGCTGTGACGACAGTCCCGACTCGGTGGTATCTGGGGAAGACGAGCAAGCCGATTCCCGGGTCCTGTGGCACGTGCCGTGCAGGCTGCCATCTGGATTGCCGCAGCTGGACAGGCGTGATCAGCTGGAAATCAGCAGACCTGGGGCACACCACAGATCGGTAAGGCATGCGGCTGCCTCTGAAGACTTCAGATGCCCTGACTGACTGAGATGAGGCATGAGCCGATGCTACAGCGTGGGAGAGCCCCATAGTGAGGCCAGGTCTGCAGACGGCTGTGAGACGGGGCACGATATGTGGCCTGAGGTGCTGTGCAGGGCCGGGGCCTGGGGCACCGGAGTGGCACATACTTGAAGATGTTGCCGCTGCCTAGGCTGGTTGCATTGGCCGTGAGTGTGATACGAGCGAGAGGCGCGGAGTCACGGAGGGAGACCTGATAGTGCCCACACTTCTGGAGCTGCTTATTAATGGGGACTGTGGCAGTGGCTCGCCTGTGACAAGGTGGGGGCCTGCGGCGCCATCAGGCCCAGGTGGAGTCAGCAGCCTGTGTCCGGAGCGGCACCGGTGCCAATAGCTTATGTCGTTGGGAGCAGAGAGACGCCACCGCGACCCCGACCAGTGACATCCAGGATGCCTTCCCTGGGTGTTCCCGATAAATTAAGGTGAGGCACCCACAGGGGGGGCATACTCCCGATCGTGGAACCGGCCGGACTAGGTTTCAGTGCGGCGTGCGTCCAGGTGGGGGCCCTCCCTCAGCCTCCACTTATCGTTTAGGGCCCCGGACTGGGGGTGGATACTGGGGGCGGCCCCCTGTTGGATTCAGCTGGCTCTGGTGGGCTGAGGGCTCTGCTGGGAGGACACACAGACCACTCTGGAGGGATTAGGACCGTGGAGCCGACTCCAGATCACACATCCACCCCCGCCCTACAGCGACGTGGGGCGGTGAACTCTGTAATCGGAGCATCATTCGGCCACCGGGGTGCACGCATGGTGCTGAGCCCGGTGGTGTGGCTGGAGCTGCAGGGGGGCCTAGGAGCCGCTCAGGTCCCTGGGCTGTGATATCAGCAACCCTTCAGCAGCTGAGGCCCTGTGGCAAACTGTGCAGCTCCAGGTTGTCCTGTTCTGCAGTGCGGAAACAACGAGCCCAGCTGGGGCGGCTGGCCAGGACTGCTGTGGGGTCGAATGTGCAGTAGGAACTTGCGATACAGACCTTCATGACACTGACGGCCCACCATGTCTAAGGATAAAGCATCAGGATCCGTCTCGAAGCAGAGCACCCTGGACTACTTCACAGCCACGGAGGCACAATCCATGGATAATCCCGATGCTGCCCCTAGTTTACCGGATAATGCCGCCCTCCTGGATGTTACATATGTTCTGATTTGCCTCGTTCTCTTAGTTAAGTGCTGCATAGCTAAAATGCCCTTAGAACTATATAGTCCAGGATTGTTTGATACAATGCTTCACCTCATCATGACACAATTGCAGCAGAACCTATAGTACACTCTTGTTGCAGGAGACACATATGCTTGGCACTAAGGCCCCCTGTCTAACCCGATATGGATTCATACATGCTTTTCATGCAGGATTCAATAGGGGTTCCAGAGGTGTCGTCATTCTGATTCACCGTAGACTCACGTTTACACTGATATAGAAGTGGGTTGATGTACATGGTCGCTACATCTTCATACATGGGACAGTGACTAGGGAGCACCATGTATTTGGCAGTGTTTACGCCCCCGCCCCCTTGTCAGAAATTTTTGGACCACGCTGCACGGGGTCGATATTACTTTTTGCACCACTGAATACAGACAACGAAGACAGTCGCTCATTCAGTTAGAAGCGCAAATTATGACCATGGACTGTTTAGCCATTGGTGAAGACGGGGCTGCGGCGCGCCGGCAGCTGCGTCTGTTTTAGCAGCGGTATCATAACAGTTTGATGGGTCTAGGGAAGGAGATCCTAGGGAGGAGCAGGCTTTAGTTCCATCATCGGCAAACTAGATGGACATTTAGAGCTTGGTCATCAGGTCTCGCCCTAATATGTTGGCCAGGAATGAGGGAAAGTATTATAACTGTTCCCTCACACTATTTCCTCCTACATCTAACTCAGGAGGTTCAATGAAGGGGATCCATGTCACCGTACCTGAGAACCCTTGCACAACTGCAATATTTCCTAATAAGGGGTCTATCTCTTCCCGCAGGCATGACCTTGTCACTCCCATGTCTATTAGGAAATTGTAAAGTGTGATGTTCAAAAGTACAGTGACTGTTTGATCTTCCTCTGATCACCCTAGGGTGGACAGTAGGGGGTGTGTGTTTTTGGATGCCGCTTCTACTTCTGACATAGATTCCCTATTCCCCCCCGTCAGCTGGGCTAAAACCTGTATCCTCATCCTTGGCATTGCATCCCGGGGGACTGGGGCCCTCCCCCTTGCTAGTTGTATCACTGTCCAACACAGCTATGAATCTCCCTATTACCCAAGTGTGTTCACCTGACCCCTTTGCAAGTGCGGGTTCTTCGCTCCGCTGGTGTTCACGACAGGGGGTTGAACTTCAGGGAGTTCTGGCACTGGATTGGGTTGGTGCTGGGTCTGCCTCAGCCTGCTGGCCTGTTAGCCTCGTGTGCCTAGACCTAACAGTTTGTTTAGGGGACCCTGCAACTCCCTCAACTGGCGGGTTGGTGTATCCTAATGGGGGATGGCTGGCATCGGGGAGAGCACCTCCATTCCTGCATATGGTGGGGGAGTCGCAAAAACTTTACTTGTTGTCTGTGGGATAGGGTTATTGGTCTAGGCCTCCTCGAAGATAGCCCACAGCTCTAATAGTGCCGCTCTCCTGTCCTCCTTCTGTCCTGCGTATTTGTTCCATATGTGTGTCCTCATGCATTCAATTATGTTAGCATCGAAGGTTCCCTCTTCTGGCCACGGAAACACATATGCCTTAGTGTGTGCGTGCCATTCACAGCAATACTAGTTAAGTGTTTTTGCCTGTGTGGGGATCCTGATTTGTATGCGTTTTAGTGGCGACTCCATAATAAGTTGGGTTATTTTCATGGGACAGATAAACTCTAATTTTCCTGGGTTTTTGGGAATTTTTAAGTTCTACTCTGGTCGTGGGGAAATATTATACTCAGGGTTTGCTGGTCTATGAGCTAAACACTTTTTACAGATGCATCAATATATACATTTAACAAACACAAATAGAAATGCATATGAAGGGTCACAACCTAGAAGATAGTGCAATTGTTAAAGAGTCATGAAATTGGCAGCAAATAGCAGACTTTACTGTGATATGAAGTAATGATTGGGAAAATAGCAACTCCTTCATACAGCACTTTGAGACTTTGTCAAAACCCAATATTTAGACAAAATACAATTGCATTAATCTACCAGCACCACAGTATCAAATCACCACACCATCAAGTACCTTGTTCCTAGTGCATGCTATCCTGTGACCAGGAGAAGCCCTGCATAGTATAAAGGACTAGGTAAGCCCGATTTTCTGTCAATATTATCTCCAGGATAAAAGAAATTAACTTTTTTTTGTGGTGAAAAGGAGTAACTCGAAAAACCACAGGTCTGTCTTCTTCAAACGCAAGCTACACCTGATCTCCCAGATCCAAATCTTTTCCTAACGTCCGAATTGCACCCTGTTTCACACCCAGGGGCTTAGTGTACTATCTGTATCACGGGCAGCGGTCCAAGCGAGCAACACTTCTCACTTCTTTCAGATACCACATGAACTTAAAAGCATTCCTGCCTCCGTCCCCATACTGGCGACAGTGCCATTAGCAAACCAACAGGCAAGACAGTTGTCATGTGAACCCTGTATGTTGTCCAGATAAATATGTAGCTACATCATAGTCTATTCAATCAAACACAGTAGGTTTTTGTACAGATAGAATTCTGAACTCACACATTTGAAAGTGCTTTCATATGCAATTATGAAGAAAAAAGAATTTTGGTGAAAGCAAATATTTGCCTAAGATTACACATGTTAAGCTGGGAAGCCGCAATTTATACAAGTTTTCTGGTTTTACTTTGTACAAATCTGTTTGTCTCTCCTTTTGAAGTTAATGCTTTGTTTTTACCTCTTTGCGCATTTGCTGCAGTTTTTATATAGTGCAAACTCTACCTTGAAGGTATTGGAGTTTTACATGCTCACTAACTACATAACACAAGGTCACATTCATGTTTTTTAAGGCACTGGGGAGATTAAGTAATCTACCCAGAATGTCGAGCCAGCCGAAAGACTCGAAGCAGGTTCCCCAGTTCCAAAGCCTGCAGATCAAGCCTTAAGGCCACGTTCTGGGTATTGTATTGTATTGTAATTGCATGTATATAGCGCTTACTACCCCTGACGAGGCGTCAAAGCGCTTTTTTGGCAAGTAGCACGCTACTCCGGAACCCATAAGGATTAGTGTTGAATTAGTATAGTGAAATATAAAAGTAATTTGAGTGGTGGGTAGGTTAGTCAGTTATTTGGATTTGGAAGACAGCGGCAGGATAGAAGAGGGAAAAAGGTCTGCATTTATATAGCGCTTGTTACCCCTGATGGGGTGTTGAAGCACTTTTTTCTGCGAGTAGCACGCTACTCAGGAACCCATAAAGGAATAGTGGTGAATTAGTATAGTGAAATATGAAAGTAATTTGAGTGATGGATATTAGTCAGTTATTTGGATTGAAAAGGATAGCGTTGGGATAGAAGCGGGAAAAAGGTTTGCATTTATATAGCGCTTGTTACCCCCGATGGGGTGTTAAAGCGCTTTTGTTTGCGAGTAGCACTCTACTCCAGAACCTATTAAAGGATTAGTGTTGAATTAGTATAGTGAAATATGAAAGTAATTTGAGTGGTGGATATGTTAGTCAGTTACTTGGATTGAGAAGGGTAGCAGAGGGATAGAAGAAGGACAAAGGTTTGCATATATATAGTGCTTGTTACCCCTGATGAGGTGTTGAAGCGCTTTTTTATGCGAGTAGCACGCTACTCTGGAACCCATAAAGGATTAGTGGGGAATTAGTATAGTGAAATATGAAATTTGAGAAGTGGACATGTTAGTCTGTGTTTTTTGATTGAAAAGGATAGTGGAGGAATAGAAGAGTAAAGGATTAATACTTTTTAATTTTGGAGGTTATAGCAGTTGTAGGAAGCTTGGGATCAGTAAAAAGGGATGTGGAAGGGAATAGTCAGAGGGAAGAGTTTAGAAAGGCTTATTTTGGGAGATCAGTATAGTAAAAGCGGTGTCAGATGGTGCAAGAAGGGGTAAAGTAGGGAAGAGTCTAGAAAGGGCTATTTTGGGGATCATAGTAGTGGTATGGGGTTTGAGATGAATGAGAGAGTGGATCTGAAGGATATATTGATAGAGGTATAGGGTGAGAAATAGGGGAGTGCATTGGATATGCTGAATTAGAAGAAAGTAATAAATATATAGATCCATAAATACATGGAAAGTATATAGATGCATAGAGGAAGGAAGTATATGTAGATTGAAGATATTGATAGAGGTATTGGGTGAGAAATAGGGTAGTTAAATGAAAACATGCAGCACAGGAAGCAAAACAGAGGCACAACGTGCTTTACAGAGCAGTATTGAGCAATGCTTCGAAGGTACACAAGCTCTACTCCATGGTACTGATTTAACTAACTTCGTAAAAAGAAGATATAGATGGAGAGACAGATAGATATATAGATAGATATCTATCTTCTAAGGCTGATACTCAGAATATTGCACTCAGCCATGCTGCCATTCCAGAGGCAGAGTGTTAGATCACTATCCCTGCACCGTGTGGTGCAGTCAGTACAGTAAATGAGCAGGGGGCAGCTAGGCATGCGCCTCCTGCATTTTCATTAGATGGTCAGCAGTAAGAGCTGGCCTTTGCTAAGTTTGCACCCTGGGCGGGGGCACAGAGACATTTGGCACCTTTGCTGATGGTAGTGGATTAAATGAGGAAGCAAGGGTCCCTTTTGTGGTCACTGGTCAATACCTAGATGAGCAGGGACTGGCCCCTGAACACAAACATCCCAGGACCTCCCCCAGCTCACCTAAATCACCGATAGCGTAGCTGCCTCACGGAAATTATGGTTTTGCTTATGTGTGCCAGCAGGGGTCAGAGGGTGAAGGGAGAGCAAGGAAGGTGGCTTAAGGAGTGTTAAAAACATTGCCTGCCGAATGATAATTAATGACTAAAACCACTTTAAACTACCAAATCAGACAGAAACCAAGAGACAGCGAGAAGTACAAGGCTCGAGCAAGATGAGAAGGGAGCAGCGGCTGTTGGCATAACCTTAATGCACACAGCTCCATGCACCCCTCAGAAAATTGGTGCCCTAGGCCTGGGCTCAGCTCTCCCATTATAAAAGCCTGCCCTGCCAGTAGTTCAACTGTGCACTGGGCTCCACTGAATTTGAAGGGTTGTCGCAGTTCTTGAGAAGCAAAGCGTCCTTTTCTTCTTCCAGGGAGTTTGGACAAATAGTGCTGTCTTCTATTTGAGGCCTGGTCTCATGGCCGTTGTCTAGACCCTGAAGTGTTTTGGATTGGGTGGAAATGACAAGGAGAACTGGTGGGTTCAAGAGAATCAAGTGAAGTTCCCACTGCAGACAGCTAGCTGATGTGTCCTTCAAGTCAAAAAGTGCACCAGGACTGACCAATGTGCTTGCTTTCTTGTTTACACTGATGGTGCAGTGGCCAGGAAGTTGTACATTTTGCAAAAATGGCTGCTGCTGCCCAGCAAATTGCGAGAGACACGCATATTTTTATTTCAATAATGGTACTGTTACCAAGGCAAACAAAAGGCAACACAGGTGGTACAAAAATGTCTCACCTAGGCTGTTCCACACTTCAAACTGTGTGGTGCAAGGAAGGATTACCAGGCTCTAAGGGATCTGTGATGGTTTGGGCCTATGCTACGACTTCCACTCTTTCTTCTTCCACATTAACCTGAATGGGCTGGAAGTCAAGGAAACCTGGGATAAATCTGTGAGACCCAACCTAGCAAGCCCAAGGGACAAGAGTAGTACCAACTCTCAGTGAAACTTTATGACCTTAAGCTACGTCAAACTGAACTATGTTCTCTTTCGATGTTATAGCTTCCAGTTTCACCACACTAAAAATTATCTTGTTTATAGCCCACATTTAGAGAAAGGCCCTGCCCTTTTATGACATGCTTATACGCCTCCCATATGGTCTGAGTGGAGTCAACCGAATTCTAATTTTCAGAGAAATATTGCTCTGTCAAGAAAACCCTCCCTAATGTGAGGAACCTTAAGATTCCAGGGACTAAGCACTGAGCCCTTGTACGGAGCAATTACAGCCCATGTGGGAGAGTAATCTGTTATTCCTCTTGGCAAATGTCGGGCTCCTGAATAATACTGCAGTTGGTGTCTGAGGGTAAAAAGGTAGTCTATTAAAGATAGGCTACCATGTGCTCCCGAATGGAACGTGTATTGCTGTGTTCTGGAATTATGAGCACGCCATATATCTGTCAGGCCAAGTGCGGATAGGAAATCAGGTAGTGGACGACGAGTAGGTCCTGTTAGTTTGAGGAGCCAACGGTCTTGTCATGGGCTAACATAGGCCCCCGCAGCCCCTGCGTTGCGGGGTGCCGCCGAGCACCAGGGGCCCCCCTCAGCGCACAGTGCAGTCATTGACAGACAGCAGTGTCCACTGGGATGAAGTTTTAAAGTTATTTTCCAGTCCCTACTCCCCTCATAATAAATGAAATGGTACGTGGTGTGCCGTGCGCAGCGCACAGCTTAGTGGTCTTCAGCCAGTGTGGGACAGGGCTGGGCTGGAATTGTCATGCGCAGTGTAAGAGGCATCTGGGGCACTGAGACTGTGATGCCATAATTAAAATTGCTAGTCACGGTCTTCTGCCTCCCGCCAGTTGCTGCCACTGGAGCTGCCGGTGACTATTAAGTAAGTGGTTGTAATTTGTCACCTTTGACACACTTCTCCCCAAGCGGCTTTTTGTGTAGTAATGAAACCAGATTGTTACACTGATCCCTCCCTTCGACCTGTGTGTCCCTTTTGTGTGCGGGGAGCTGAGCTGGATCCACTGACAGCATCACCGCCTGCCCCCTCCTCTTCCCTAACCTCTCCTCTTTTCCTGCCCCGCCTTTTGTATTTTTGTACTCTCTGTGTCACCGAACAATCGGGCCTTCGGATTGTTTCGTTGAGAAAAAGGGATTCCCAGGGATGAAACTAAAATACCTTCACGCCCTCACACATGCCTTTCACCGGCACATGAATGTGCCTTGCGGCCTAATCTGATGCATCTACACCTCTGGGCCCCCCATTTGTGCTCCTGTCCCTGTCTTTCCCCAGTAAATGTAACAGCCCATGTTGAAGAGAAGTGCAAGAGCGATATCAAGTTTACATATTTTGTACATACAAAGACAGAAAAGTGGTATATGATTTTTCAGGTGCCGTTGAAGCTTTGCATCTTACAAGTTACGAACGGGGTCGCTTAACTGCTTATTACCCAGAATGCAGTGAGTTGCAGAATGAAAGCCCAACATATGGGTCACAGATCACCAGTTGCTTACAGTTGGTATAATTATGCGAATGCTTCTGTGGTCAACATGTAGGCCAAGCTCTTCTCTTGGGTGCAAATAGTCACTGTACTGAGTGAGATCAGGGCTAACTTTAGGGAAGGCCGGCTTGTGCCCCCACACCAGGCGCCTAACTCATGGGGGGAGAACTGTGTTTTAAAATATCTTATGGGTCTAAAGGCACCTGTTTCAGAGTTTGTGTGTCTAGCAATTTTCAGGCAACAATAAAAATGTCAAGATAACTCTGGTGATTAATGTACCTGCTGGAGAGAGATTGGAGTTTTGTCTAGTGGCACTTTTAAGTAGCGCAGAAGCAGCTGCGGCCCGTTTTTACGGGCGGAAGGGCCATGCTCCCCCACCTTTTTTTCCCGACAAGAAGAGTGTCTGTCAGGCCGAACAAAGGTCAGCCTGACAACACTCTTCTTGATAAGGTCAGACAGCCAGGTGCTAAACATTTGCTATATGCACAGGCTCCTTGCTCCCTGAGCTGAACTTTGCCAGGCAGAAGATGCCACAGCTCCTGCGAGCATGACCTTTTCAGCCTGGCAAAGAACCTCAATGCTCTACCCTCGTAATGAGGGTGAGCTTCATTAGTAGACTCAGACCTGGGTGCTTCAGTTTTAAGCCCTGAAGTGCCTAGAGCTGATTGTCTATCACTGCACCTCGTCACAGAGTTGGGTGGGGTTATCAACTCTCACTGGCTCTGTCCCACTCCACTTGCCTGCTGCAAAGCAGTGTACTATTTAGTTTGCTCAATGGGTTACTGCTTCCTTCAGAGACATCCTTTTGGTACTTGTAGTTCTTGAATTACAATCCTAATATAGCACAGTGAGCTATGTACTGTCATCACATAGCTGAAGGCATACTACAACCTATAGGTTAGAAAAGTATGGTGTTTGTTATCCTAATGTTGCTAAATAGGGTTTGTTTGGGTAGCAAGAAATGTGTTTTAGTAATCCATACGTAACCCCTGTGTTAGGTTTTAACTACTGAGTTTGTACTTCTCCAGGCCAAGCCCTCTTAAAATATACTGCCTACCATTATAGATGACATGTGACTCCTCACCTTGTAGTCCTCTTTGTCATATCTAATATTCCCTATACACTGATTTACACACTTGTATGATTCATTGTCGCTGTATAATGTATGTGTGATGAAAAGTTCTCTGACACCCTACAATGTTATGAGTAGTGCTATAAAACAAATGAACTATCTGTGAGGGAGGGGCTATGAAGAGTTGAAGGGAACTGTTGAGCAGGACCACACTGGCCTACCCAGCACCAAGAGTTTCGGTGGGCTGGCAGGGTAGGATCTAGCCTCACTGAAGATGTGGTGGGTAACAGGTAAAAGTCACATGAAAGCAGGGCTCATTATGGGCTCAAGGTTCCAACAGGACCTTGAGCTGAGCCAGAGCCAGGCTTCAGGCTCGAGACTGGCTCGAGCTTTCAGTGACCCCACCTTTAAAAAACCTTGGTGTCCATCTTGACGAGCAGCTCTCAATGGAAACACAGGTTAATAAAACAGTAGCAGTATGCTATGGTCTATTAAGAAGCTCAAAGAAAATTGTTTTGATGCTTCCACAACCTTTCATCTGTACTGAGCCGACTAGACTATTGCAACGCCTTACTTCTGGTCCGTCAAGAATATCTGCTCAAAGGGATTCAAAGGATCCAGGTGCCAGCTGCTAAGCAAGTGCTAAACAATGGTTGAAGGGATTCCGCAACCTGAACGTTGCAGGAACTCCTCTGGCTCCCGGTAAAGGAGCGTTGCACATTCAAAGCCCTCTGTATACTGCATAGGGTTTTGCATGGCACAGGACCTAAGGTCTTACAGCTGAAATTAGAACCCTACAGACTAGCCCGAAGGCTGAGGTCATCTGATGCCCACCTGGTATCTGTGCCCCCTTTTAAAAAAATACGACAGGGAGGCAGAGCTTTCCAGGTTAAAGCTGCTCAAATGTGAAACAACATGGCACTAAATCTAAGGACTAATCCAAGTTTACTAAGTTTCTGGAAAAACTGAAAAACAAGGCTTTTTCCATGTACAAAGGACAACTGTTGACAAATAGACTTAGGGACAGTTTTACAAGAACTGGCACATCTCTGCACATTAGCAGAGATGTGTCAGTGAAATTGAGTCACGTAAAAAAAACCTTGCGCCACCATGGATGCGTCGCACCGTGGTGCAAGGATAGAGAGATGCGTGATGCAACTTTTGGCGTAAGGGCAGTGCATTGCTGGAATTGTGTCGCAAGCACGATGCAACTCCAGCAATGCATTTTGAGGCCTATTCCTATCATGCTGCGTCACTCCTTACACCTGCTTCAAGCAGGCGTATGGTTTTGACGCAGCAGCATCATAGAAGTGACTCAGTGAAATCTTGTAGATTTCACTGTGTCACTTTTACGAGGCTTTTTTCACGTCGAAACGCCCACCCTGCATACATTATACGTGACGCAGGTATAATGTAGCGCAGGGCTTTACAACGTGATGCATCTCCCTAGATGTTGTAAATATATTGCAACATGGCACATTGTTTACGACGCTGCTGCATCACAGAAGTGACGCAAAGGTGTTGTAATGTTGTCGCAAGGGGCTTGTAAATCTGCCCCTTAGTTTCACTTGTCCCAACAGAAGCACTCAAGAATTGATAGTCTTTCAGCGCCAAGATGTCCGCTGGGTAATAGTGTGCTTTATAAATGACTAATAATAATAATAATTTATGGAGAACTTTTCAAGCATGAAAAAAGCAGACAGTTGGCAATCCAAATTTGTCAACTTTAATAATGAGACCTCTAATATAAGATGTGTAATGAAATCCCTTATGTGGACCACGGTCACACAGTGCCTCAGGCATTGGCACCATCTTCAGATTTATTCTTTCCACTATAGGTCAATCATTGCAGATTTTGAGAAACCTCTGCTAGAACCTGAGCCATGCATCCAAAAGGGGAAAAGGCTCTTCTGTGCAAAAAATAATGAAAACTGTCAAGTGTGATCCACACCAGGTAGTGCAACAACACCTAATCAGAGGGTGCAATAAAAGGAGCATAAAAGCGGTAAATCCCAAAAGAAATGTGCAAGACCTCTGACATCCAAAGGCTCCCAAAACACCAACGGCTATTTGTGCTTGAAGGAAGATACAAAAGTGTTGACCATAAAACGGAAAACACAGATTCTCATGTCAATTTGATTCCGAAATCTATCAAAGAAAATACGCTAAGTCACTCCACGTTAAAGCCAATGATTCAAGAAGATTAAGTAATGAAGAAAACATTATGGGCTCACAAAACTCTCGGCTCCACACCCCATTTAGAGGTGGTATGAACCATAGGGTGTGTACCAGTGCAACCTCAGTTGCCACTACTGGAACAAGAATTGGTCTTGTGCCATGTTCCCTACTGGGCAGCCAGGTCTTAGTGATTGTCGACACTCTCTCTGTAGGGTTGAATGTCTATCTCTAGATTCTTCTGCCCAGGTCTGCCATGTAAGGTAAAATCAATTAATGGCCCGACGCACACCGAGAAACCTCCTTAAGTATCTCGCTCATTGATTTTTCAAAAACAAATTTCCTCTTTAAGAGATTATTTTTGAAAATAAAAACAGAAATGCTGAGCCATAACAACTGGTGCCCGCTCGCCATTTCTGTCAGCCTACTGCGGAGGCAGCTCCATTGCGGGCATGCAGATTCCTGTCAGGCAGGTGGAGATTTCTAAAGAGAGTGGGCCATCCTCCTCCCGGAGCGAACTGAGGCTTAATTTTGAGCATCTAACCTAACATTCGTTGGTTGATGACTATGGTAAGGATTGCATCATGCTACTCAACTTCAAATCCTTAAACATTATTCTTGAAACCAAAGCAGGCTTGACTGAACATGTTGACACTTTTGTGCAAATGTCTTATGTAGAAACTCTAGAGTGAGCTTTCAAGACACCACAATTTGAGGGCCCTGCAAAGAAAGCACACAATCCTATCAGCTTATCCAGTAGGATGAATGTATGACATTACAACGCAAACTATTACAATGCATACCTTTACAATGTGGTCAATACAACGCAGCTTCCATTACAACGCAAGCCATTACAACGCATATTCCATTACAATGAAAATTACTATTCTAACACCGCCGGGTGCTTACCTCAGGCAAGGTGCTGGTCAGTGAGGGATATGCTTTGTAATGGCATGCATTGTAATGGCATGCGTTGTAATGGATCTTGCGTTGTATTGACCGCACTGTAAAGGCATTGCATTGTAATGCATGCATTGTAATGGATATTTCCCCAGTAGGATACATGATGGACCATACAGGACCCAATATAGTCACGCCCGAGTCAAAGCATTAAGCAGACACTGATCAAGAGCTTGAATTGTCTGAAGGAGAGGCTGAAATGTTTGATCCATTTGAAGGTGAATGGGGATCTTTAAAATGTTATCCCACTGGAGACAGAGCAAGGTGCTTAAGTTTCTCTTTCCCTTCTTAACAATTAAATGGCTTTTCAGAATTTGCTAAAATTAGTACCAGATAGGAAAACTTCTTAACTGAGATTCAAAACATTCCATTATCAGCAGACCTGAGGCAGATCCTGGAACAAGTCAGACATATGAACAACTCCAGCTCTTTTCCATAGGAAAGTTCTTGCAAATATCTTGCAACAATGGTTCAGGGATAGGCTATTCAGTTCCATAATATTGAACAGTGTTCACTGCTGTATAGCTTGTTGTGCACAACTTAAATACCCTTAAATGCAGTGATTACTACATAGGTCATTGCTAATCGACATCCTAATATTGAGGATAGTCACAATTTTTCTTGGTACTCATTGCTGACATTCTTCTTAAAAAACATTGCTATTTTGAATAAGAGGCCAAATTGCATGATTTGAGTTCTGCAAGAAGCTAAAAACCTGGCTCTCCGAATAACTGTGTGGAGACCACATGCCTACACTCTTGCTGAAGCGCCTGGAAACCCATTAGCATGATTAGTATGCTTTAAGAATTGACATAACATAACACAATTCTGTTTTGAGCATTTTAGAGGTATTTTAAGTATTCTATCTTTTCATTTTAGGAAGCGACATGGTGGAGGCCGGATTTAGTGACATCCGTATTGTAAAATCACCGTATAAAATTCTCTTCACCAAAACACCCAAATATTTCAAACCTGGAATGCCGTTTGAACTTATGGTAAGAAAGCTTCTGTTAACACTGTGAACAGCAGTGTTTTGTGTGTTCCATTTATTCACTGTGCGGGGCGTCTAGCTGAGTCCAAAGTCAGTGTCGAAATGTCCTTGAGCTAAGAGGTTAAAACATCAGATCTAGAAGAGCATGGATGTATGATGTTACGGTGCATGCCATTACAACTCATGCCTTTACCACCCATGTAATATTATACATTGACCTTTATAACATGTGACATAATATATATAATATATATATATATATATATATATATATATATATATATATATATATATATATATATATATATATATATATATATATATATCCAGTAGAAGGCAATTCGCCGAAACACGTCGGTCCATACTGATGAGGGAAATGAGGACTGTGTAAGAAAAATGCTTTAAAAACGCAGAATCATCAATAAAATAAGAATTTGTCTCACCAAGAAATGGGTTGCTATCTGTGAGGCGTGAGCCGCTGAAACTGACATTCGTGAGGAGGACGTCAAAAGGGATATATATATATATATATATATATATATATATATATATATATATCTCCTGCTGGCGGTTGCCAGAAGGTAGTTATAGTTAGGGCCTAGTTTCCATAGGATACTCGTTTTTTGTTTTCCCAATAACTTTGGTGCCGGATGACGAATCTTCGCTAAATTTTCAAAGCTTATGGCCCGCTCCGGTCAGCTCCTATCTTCAAAGTTTCGGGATGATTCGCCAAGCAGGGGCCGAGAAAAAAGGGGGGTCCCAAAACGTGTTTTCTCCATGTTTGATATATATATATATATGTTTATTCACTGGAAAAACCTTAGGTTTCAGGGACAGTATAGTTAGTTGGACATTTCACTCGTATAAAACCAGAGAAATTCGGCTGTTATAGTTAGTAGAGCTAACTATATCTCGTGCTCCCGCAATGCACTGCTGATGACGTCACATATTACATCACTGATGACATACTCAGTGACATCACTGATGACATCTTAAATGACATCACTGATGACATCATCCCATGACTGAGTGTTTCTAAAAATTTCAAGAATGTTATATCTATATATGCCAAGGTATATTGAAGAATGATTGGTTGTCTGAGAACCTGTAGGGGTGCCTGAGTGTCTGTGTGGATGGGGAGGTGTGTGGCTCCCTGCATGTATGTGTGAGTGGGTGAGTCACTGGGTGTATGCGTTTATGAGTGCGTGTGTTAGGGAGTGTATGGGTGAGTGAGTGTACATATATCTGTGTTGGTGAGTGAATGGATGTATTAGTGGTATATGTGTAAGTAACTACATATGCGAAAGGCAGAATTTGCAAGTGTTGGAGTCTATAAGTGAGTATATGTGAGAGTGAGTGATTGTGACAGTGGCTACATGGATAAGTGTGTGCTTATGTCAGTAATTGTTGAAGACAGTACGTATCTGTATGGATAAGTGACATGGTGTGTGTATAACTGTATAGGTGAGTAAATGGCAGTGCAATTAATTCTTTGGGTGACTGACTAGGTTTTTGAGTAACTCTTTGGGTGAGTGGCAGTGTGTGAGTGTCTATATGGGTTTATGAGTGGATATATCAGTGGCTTTATTGATGAATGACTGCGTGTATGAGTGACTGTATGGGTTAGTGGGTAGATGTGTGTGTAGACGTATGAATCACTGAGCGGGTATGTACTGACTGCTATTGGTGTGTCTATGGTTTCGATAATGGTAGTGTGTATTTTAGAGTGGGTGTATGAAAGGTTTTATTAGGGTGTGAGGAGGTGCATCACCTGATCACATAGATGATGTCATCAGTGATGTCATCAGTGATGTCATTTGAGATGTCATCAGTGATGTCATCATCGACGTCACTGAACATGTCATGAGTGATGTAATATGTGACGTCATCAGCAGTGCATTGCGGGGGCACAAGTTATAGTTAGCTCTACTAACTATAACAGACACATTTCTTTGGTTTTATGCAAGTGAAATGTCCAACTAACTATAACATCCCTGAAACCTAAGGTTTTTTCAGTGAATTTCTAAGGTTTTTTTAAATGCTAATTTCTAACTTTAATGTCCCTGAAATCTATGTTTTTTTCAGTGAATTTCTAAGGTTTTTTAAATGCTAATTTCTAACTATAACGTCCCTAAAACCTATGTTTTTTCCAGTGAATTTCTAAGGTTTTTTCAAATACTAATTTCTAATTATAACATCCCTGAAACCTATGGTTTTTTCAGTGAATTTCTAAGGTTTTTTAAATGCTAATTTCTAACTATAACATAGCAGTCACATTTGCAGAGTGGTGTAAAAAGGTGAGCGTGGCCTCTGAACACCTCTTAGCAATCCCACTGTGCGGGATTTACTGAAGGTAACAGGAGGGGTAGTTAGCCCCCAACGTCAACCTTGGGGGCCAACTACCCCTCCTATTACCTCCAGTAAGTGCCACACAGCATGATTGCTAACTTCTCATACCAGGCCATGCCCCCTTTCTCCACCACTCTGCAAACGCGCCCCCTGGCGCGTTGTAAGTTGGGGAATTAATTCCCCTTGAATACTGAGGGTCCCTGGGGTCAACTAGCCCACCAGGTACCTCCAGTAAGCCCCATAGAGCTGGATTGCAAAGAGGTGGTCCGAGGCCATGCCCCTCTTTACACCACTCTGCAAATGTGGCTCCTGGTGCACTGCTGCTCGGAGGATGAAGTCGACTTGTGTCCTGAGGTCCTCAGGACACAAGAGGACCTCTTTGCCCCACCACCGCCAGTAGGTAATATATATATATCCAGATATATATATATATATATATATATATATATATATATATATATATATATATATATATATATATATATATATATATATATATATATATATATATTACCTACTGGCGGTCGCCAGTAGGTAGTTATAGTTAGGACCACGTTTCCATAGGAAATCCGCAACATTCTATTTTGAATAACTTTGGCGCCGGTTGACGAATCCTCGCAAATTTTTCAAAATAGGTGGGGCGCTCCGCTCCGCTCCTACCCTGAAAGTCTCGGGGGGATTCGTCAAGCGGGGGCTGAGATAAAAGGGGGGTCCCAAAACGCGTTTTTCCCATGCATTTTTCCATAGGACCTTTAGACACAGCTACAGCCCGAACGGCTGAACAGAATTACTTGAAATTTGGCAGAGAGGTAGTCCTCAGGTCAAGGAAGTGCCTTTTGTAGGTTTGGTGTAAATCTGTTCAGTAGATCCTGAGAAAATAGCATTTAAAAGCATATATATATGTGGGCGGAGCCTAACCACACATCTCATCCTGAGATCTGATTGGCTGTCAGCACTTCATCCAAGAAGTGTTGGCAGCCATCTTGGGACCAATATACATGATAGCACCTCATTAAAAAGCATTGCAGTTAATAGAAGGTTTTAAGACTTTAGTTACATTATAAATCATTTGTTGATGGTACCATACTCATTTTAGGAATTGTGGTATGTTCTAAGGTGATTTCACCATGTGAAAAAGCCTTCTGCTGGGATATCATGATTGAGAGAAAAATATTTTCTCATGCTTTTACCACAGAGGTTTGGAAGGTGATCTATAGGCTAAACTGAGAGCTTATTTTCTGTAAATTCACATTATCTTTCTCAGTCATGTGAGAATGAAGTCTGACATTCTCAGTAAAACATGTACATCCAACAAGGGCAGAGACTGTCAGTTGATTCCTTTGTGTTCTACTGCAGCTTCCCAGAGTGTTCCAAAGAACTACTAGAGCGCTAACAGTCCTACTTATGATAAACGTATGGCACACCTGAAGCCATCTTGCTTGGATTAAAGTGGTAACTCTTAAAACATTTAATTTAAAAAGGAACAAAATGAGGGGGTTCATTTTTCAATAAAAAGTATGATTAGTGCTGCAGAAAGAAAAATTAGGGCACATTTTGAGTGACTTCTCAAATCCTCTTCTATTTCATTAAAAAATTCTGACATGCAGACTGAAACATGCACTTTCAATACCAGCAGCAGTTTTCCCTGGTGAGCAGTAGCTTTACTACAGTGATCTAATGAGCAAAAAGAGTGCTAACATTCTGAATTTATGGCAAATGTGTGACACATCTGAATGCCTTCTTGATGGAATCAAAGTAAAAAACTGAAAGTATTTCCTACTGAGGAGACTGCAGTAAATGAGGAAATTAGGAAACTTCATAACAAATAAGTCTCCCAAGATGGCCACCAGAGACAAAAGAGCCCAAATGTAGCCCAAATATCACCCAGATGTAGCCCAAGTATAGCCCAATGACAGAATGTCCCAGAATGTTCTTAAAAACAACTAGAGCGCTTACTGTCTTCATTATGACAAAAGTATGGCACACCTGAAGCCATCTTGATTGGAATAAACTGGTAACACTTAAAACATTTAATTTAAAAAGGAACACAATGAGGAGGTTCATTTTGCCATAGAAATTATGATTAATGCTGAAGAAAGAAAATGAGGACACATTTTGAGTGACTTCTCAAATCCTCTTCTATTTCATTAAAAAATTCTGACATGCAGACTGAAACATGCACTTTTAATACCAGGAGCAGACTTCCATGGTGCAGTAGTTTTACTACAGTGATCTAATGAGCAACTAGAGTGCTAACATTCAGAATTTATGGCAAATGTGTGACATATCTGAATACCTTCATGATGGAATCAAAGTAAAAAACTGAAAGCATTTCCTACTGAGGAGACTGCAGTACATGAGGAAATTAGGAAACTTCATAACAAATAAATCTCCCAAGATGGCCACCGGAGACAAAAGAGCCCAAATGTAGCCCAAAATCACCCAGATGTAGCCCAAATATAGCCCAATGACAGAAGTGTGCAAAACACTTATTATTTTGTGTTTTTGCAGTGTTATATAGTGCAGACTTGTCAGGTATTGGAGTGCTTTACATGAGCATTGGTTACATCACACAAGAACACCTTCATTTTGGTTGTAGACATGGGGAGACTAAGTGATTTGACCAGAATCACAGAATGTCGAGCTGAAGCAGAAACTTCAACCTGGTTACCCAGTTGCAAAGTCTGCAGTTCTGGAAGTAACACCACATCATCTCCCCTAAGTGCAACATTTAATCAAGTGGTCAACTGGATAAAAAAACATAAAGATAACAAATAATTTAAAAGTGCTTTGTCGCTATTTGAAAACTCAGAAAATATGTCCTTATTTTAGCCTTTTAGAGCACTAACCATAATTTTGATGCCAATAAGACCCTCTCATA
Organism: Triturus cristatus; assembly: GCF_964204655.1. Classification (NCBI taxonomy): domain Eukaryota; kingdom Metazoa; phylum Chordata; class Amphibia; order Caudata; family Salamandridae; genus Triturus; species Triturus cristatus. Next base: position 101,239,785 of record NC_140586.1, on the reverse strand, counting down.
TATGTAATTTCTAAAGGAAATGCTCTAGGTATTACAGTTTTGATTACATCAAGATGATGTCAGGCGTTCCACACTTTTGTAATAAATATAGAATGTTAGCAATCTAGTTGTTCATTAGGATACTGTTGAGAGGCAGAGGCCAGGGGCACGGACTCTGAAAATTGAAGGCAGGTAGGAGGGTGCAAAGGCAACAATTTAACCACACTGAGCAGGCAGGAAGGGCCGTGGAAGCACAACAGACTATGGAGGGCAGTGGAAAGGGGGGCAGGGGCAACAAACCAACAATACAGGACTTGCAAGAGAGGCTGTTGGAGGCAAGATCTATTACGGGTCAAGGAAGCTAGGGGCGGTCCCCAGATCCCCGGGAGCCACCACAGAACTGAGCAGGAGAGTGAGTCAGGGACAAAAGGGGCACCTTAATTTGAGCCGGGGTGCCTAGGAACGCTTGCTCCAAAAATGAAGAAAACAGACATATGAGACATGGAATTGGAGGCAGAATACAATGGCAGTTTAATGAGAAGATGCAACTTCAAAGAAACCGCAGAATAGAGACATAAAGTACAAAATACAGAATCCAGATAATCATACAGCTGTCATGATATTCTCTGTATCTCAATTAATGTACTGACAGAGAGAGAGAGAAAACACATCTATAAATGCATCATGAGAAACAAGTTACACCAAGGAAAATGTTACCTAGGAACACTCACGTTTACTCTTAGAGCAAGCATTCCTGCAATTACAATACAAAATCTTTTAAATGCAAAAGTAAAGAGAACAATGGTTAAACATAACATGACATTTCATATAGGTAAAATAGAATAAGATACTTCAAGCAAAGCAGAGCAAGACATTTTAAGCAAAGGAAGACAAGAGCTCCCAGCTCTTGGGGAAAACCTGCACTGCCTGTTAACCTACATACAGACGGCGAGGTAGTCCGTCGATATCTGTGGGTGCTCCCTTTTTATATCATTTTGTGGGCTCCTTTGCACGCTACATCTACCTACGTATGCTACCCAAAAGCTTCGTCTGCAGATTTTACCAGACATTTCGTCATTTACCCACTTAATGCTGACAATGGACTGGGTGAAAAGGTCAGTCTCTCAGGCCAATCGCAAGTTCCATAGAGCAAGCAGAAAATAATGGGTATTGTACGGGAATTCAATATATTCATGTATAAAATCTCCTCAGTTCTCCTAACTTGACGCTCTGCGGTTGCCACTTCCTTAAAAGCGGGAAACCTGCCCAGGAAGCAAGTACCAGTCCAGGATGCAGCCTACTGTATGTCGACAGCTTCAGGGGGATGTTGAACTTTGATACCGAGCACGGAGCACTCGGGTAGGGTGGGGGCTACTGGTTTGGAGCAGAAGGCCTCGCAGACCTGCCTTCAGACTGCTATACACTAAAATTGCAGGGCTATGGTCAATTTAACAAAGAGGCCTACATATTGAACAGAAGGGCCTACACAGGGGTTTTATACTGGCTGAGTGGTAAGGATGTCTCAGGATAATTATATAGCAACACAGGACCCGCTGGTCAATTTAATACGGCCTACAAATGCAGCTGGCAGGGCAAGGACAAGGGTCTCATACTTCAGGTGTGGACAGAACGGGCCAGGGGCCCCCTGTGATACAAAATCTACCCTCCTTCAAGCCTGTGGCAATGTAATAGACCATTGTGGGCAGAAGGAAGAGGCAATGGTAGTACAACCATACATGCCAACAGACCCGATTCAGCCAGGAAACGTCCTATGTTTTTAAGCTCAAATGGGCTTTATTTGATCTGTCTCCTGTCTACAATATCCTCTTTTTCAATGTAACTCAAAGGGGAAAATCCATACCCCAGTTTTTTTTCAAAATCTCCCTCTTACCAAGTTCAAAATGTTCGCAAGTATGGTACATTGGATCATGGAAGGAAATGGGATAGGGACATGGACTTGGATAACAGAGGACAGGAGGGACATGGAGAGGTGCACCAAACTGACCCTGCAGGGCAGGCATCAGGGTTTGCAGCAGCACAATACACCACACAGGGCATGCAGGACGGGAGTGCAGCACAACAATCCATAGAAAGCAAGAGGGAGGGGACAGGACCATGCACATGGACAACAGAGAACAAAGGGGCAAGAGGCAATGGTAGCTAGCTGACCATAATGGACAGACAGGAGAGAAAGCTGCAGCATAACAGACCATAAAGGGCAGGAGGGACGGATCAGGGGCATTACAATGGAACAGACAAGCCAGGAGGGAGGGAGTAGGGCTGGGGGCAAGGGGGCAGGGCAGGAGCAGCAAGATAGCCATGGAGGTCAGGCAGGATGGGCACTAGAAGCAAGACACACCATGAAGAGCAACAGTGAGACTGTGATGGCATACACACAGACCATGGAGGGAAGGTGGGAGGGGGTCAGGGGCAGCTAACTGACCACACAGGGAAGGTGGGAGGGGCCATGGCAGCACAGAAGACCATGCATGGCAAGTGGGAGGGTTAGTGGCAGCACAATGGCTATGATGGGCAAGAAGGAGGGTGGAGGGGCATGCACAAAGGACGATGGAGGATAGAAGGGAGGGTCAGGACCTGTGCACAGACAAGAAAGTTCAGGGGAAGGGACCTCACAACAGACCACACGGGGCAGGCAGGAGGAGCAGCTGCAGCACAACAGACCAGGGAGGGCAGAAGGGTGTGGCAGTACAATGGACCATGTAGGACAGGAGGAAGAGGATAGGGGCATGGCATGTGGACAGGCAGGGTGGAGGTGGCAGGGACAGGTTACAGTCATCTGACAATGCTAGGCAGGTGGGAGGGGAGTGGCAGCTCAACAGAACACTCAGAGTAGATAGGAGTGGCAGGTCCATGGGACATGGTGGGCAAAAAGGATGGAGCAGGGGCATGCACAAAGACATCGGAGGGCAGGGGGAAGGAGAATAGGGGCAGCAAGCTAAGCACAGAGTTTAAGCAGGAGGTCAATGATGGGGCATAGAATTGGGCAATGGAGGGCAGGAGGAGTGGACTGGTACATCATACTGAGGGCAGTGGCAGCACATCAGTCCATGCATGGCAGGAGGGAGGAGGCTAGTCCATGGATTCACACAACAGAGGATAGGGAGGAAGGGGATGGGGCAGCAAGCTAACTGTTCAGAGAAGGCGGGTATTAGGAACTTTATTGTTTTTAAAACATTGTGTCTGTGCGAACTACTTAAAATATGAACAAGTATGCAGCATAATCTCACTTTTATTCAGGAAGAAGAGGACGTTTGTGACTGTGACTCCGGGCTCACTTGGCAGAAACACCCCCTGACCCTCCACCCCCTATCGCAAAATGTAATGCCCGTGAAAAGGGTAGGTGAACACAGTGTTATATAGAACATAGTCCTGAGAGCACGATTGAAAATGAAAACTAGATATAGTGTATGGTATAAACTATGCACCAAAAAGTGTGATATAAGATGAACCGGGCGTGAAATATAATATGCAATACATTGTGCGCAATGACAGATTCATTGGAGAGCGCGAGATAGCACTGGCACTAGCGCGTGCTATGCGATATGCGCCTTGGAGTGTAATATGCACAGGGCAGTGTTGTGTAACCTAACTAGTCTCTAAAGTTGTAATATAAAATATGTGCTGGGGAGTGTAAGGTTGCATATGCACTGTGACAAAGATATGGATCCCAGATTGTAATATGTATGGCATAGCACTGTGCGTTATAACATAGGCATCGAGAAAGGCACATTAGATGGGGCAATATAACCCGTGCGAAGACAAGTGTGGCATGACATATTCACGGGGTGGTGTTACAGTGCACATGGGCTAGAGAGTGTCATAGCATATGCACTAGCTAGTGAAATACAACACAAAGGTGTGTGGCACACGGCAGGCAATGGTGGGTGTAACACAGCATTGGGCTCTGTCAGGAGCGCGCTGTGACTCTCAAGTGATGTTCGTCCCCTTTCCAGAGAGTAAAATAAAAAGTATTACACATCCGGCAGTGGATGTGTGTTTTATGAACCGTGAGGGGGGTTTCTTGCATAGTTTTGGTCGAATTTTTGTCGAATCCCCTTTGAATGGCTTGGTGTGCATGTGTATTAAATGTGCCCGTCAATAGCTACCCATGTTTGTATAAATAAACGACAAGGGTGTCTACCGGGATTAGGCACGGTAGGGCATCAGACATGTCAGAGCTTCACTAGTAGTGTAAATACATTCCACGTGGATTCATTGCATGCATAGTCGCCTTTTAATGAATATCACGCAAATCGTCATGGTGATAGGTACGTACGGTTTGTCCAGCATGTCCTAGGTGTGTCTATAAATATATATTTTTTAAAAATAATAAAAAACAGTGGCCGGCCCTGGGGATTGGGGTCAAAAAAATATAATTAGGAGACTGGCCCTGGGGGATGGGGTCATCAGGGCCAATAAATTAGAATAAGAAGGGGAACCAAACAGCCCCCCTTCTTAAAAAACTAAAATAAATAAAAGACTGGCATCGTGCCGGAGGCCATGCCCCCTCCGTGCAGCACTCTGCAAACGCGCCCCCAACAGGTATCTCCAGTATGCGCCAGGGAGCTGCGCTGCAGCCAGGTGTTCTGAGGCCAAGCCCCTTTTTACACCTCTCTGCAACGCAGCTCTGTGGCGCTTACTGGAGGTACCTAGTGGTCTAGTTTGACCCTAGGGACCCTTAGGATTCAAGGGGACTTAATCTCTCAACTTAGAACAGCCACAGGGCGCGTTTACACAGTGGTGAAGGGAGGGGACGGGGCCTGAGGTGACGTGTGCAAACACGCACTATGGCACGTTTTAAATTGGGGATATAATTTCCCTTCAATACTGAGGGCCCCTGGGGGCTAACTAGCCCACCAAGTGCTTCCAGTAAGCGCCACTGAGCTGCATTGCAGAGAGGTGGTCCAGGCCGTGCCACTTTTTACACCTCTCTGCAACGCAGCTCTGTGGCACTTACTGGAGGTACCTAGTGGGCTAGTTGGACCCTAGGGACCCTCAGGATTCAAATGAACTTAATCTCCCAACTAAAAATGGACACAGGGCGTGTTTACACAGTGGTGAAGGGAGGGGACGGGGCCTGAGTTAACGTGTGCAAAAACGCCCTGTGGCCTGTTTTAAGAGGTAGTTTTAATCCCCATGCCCTCTTATATACTAGGGGCTTACAGAGGAGGTCATGCTAATCACAGGGGGACCCCAACGCATAATGTTCCCTAGTGTATGTAGGTGTTTTCACTGTATTCTAAGTGTCTTTTAACATAGCACTGGCTCTAGGACTGGTTAGTCAGGCTCAGTTACCACCAGTATCCGTCTGAAAAAGTTGAGGGTACAGGATGATTTTGCAACAAGGCTTCTTTCTGCTCTTCTTTTTGTTCTTTCTGCACGTTATCCTTCTTCCTGCACTTATCTTCGTATTTGAGGACTTCTGTTGCTTCTTTCTGCACTTCTTTTGTTTCTTTCTGTGCATTTTTTCTTCTTTCTTCACATGTCCTATCTCTGTAGGCATAGTTAGAAATTAGCATTTAAAAAACCTTTGAAATTCACAGAAAAAACCATAGGTTTCAGGCACGTTATAGTTAGGAATTAGCATTTAAAAAACCTCAGAAATTCACTGAACAAACCATAGGTTTCAGGGGTGTTATAGTTAGCTGGACTTTTCACTTGTACAAAACCATTTAAATTCCCCCGTTATAGTTAGTTCAGCTAACTATAACTCGGGCGCCCGCAATGCACTGCTGATGACGTCACATATTACATCACTCATGACATGGTCAGTGACATCACTCATGACATCACTGATGACATATCAAATGACATCACTGATGACATCACTGATGACATCATCCTTGTGATAGAGTGGCAGACCTCCTCTCACCCTAATATAACCTTTGATACACACATTCAAAAATAGAGACTAAAATTTTCAAAACAATGGACATACCAATACCAGTTACAACAACCTCTTCAGTAATTCTAAGATCCACATACACATCAAGTCATTCACCAACAGTCCTATACAGTCACTCATACATGTACTCACTCATCATATGTACTCATACACCTATACATCCTGTTACACAATGCCACTCATCCATAGAGTTACTCACACACATAGTCACTCATGCTAATAAAGAATCAAACATACATTTACTTGCATATACAGTTATACACACACCACCATACTTACTTCTACGGAAACGTACACATACTTAGTCTTTTAAACAATCACTTATAGAAACACATACTTATTCATACAGGAACTCTTTCAATCTCTCACTCTCACATATACTCACATATATACACCAATAGTCACATATACTAGTTTAAAACATATGTAGTTACTCATAAAGACACTATTGAGACAGTCATTCACTCACTAACACACCCATGCACACACTCATCCACCCATACAGTCCTGCACACATGCTGTCTTCAACACATACAAACAGTGAGTCACTCATTCATGCACCTATGCACTACGTATTACCCCCCACCGAACCATGCAGACACTCAGACTGATACTCAAAAAACCAACTAATAACCTATATAGACACCCATGTAGCTACTCACCAACCCATGCAGCCACTTATACACAAAGTGAGAGACTGATACAGATATTTACATATTTAAACATTACTCACTAAGCCATGTATTCACTATGATACACTTAATCAGTCAGTTACACAATCAATTTTTCAAAAACAAATCATCCATTTAGACACTTATATACCCATTTATTCTTCCATCGACCTTGAGATATACATATATAAAACATATTTAATTTTCAGAAAAACACACATTCACTGGATGATGTCATCAGTGATGTCATCAGTGATGTCATTTGAGATGTCATCAGTGATGTCATGAGTGATGTCACTGACCATGTCATGAGTGATGTAATATGTGACGTCATCAGCAGTGCATTGCGGGCGCCCGAGTTATAGTTAGCTGAACTAACTATAACGGGGGAATTTAAATGGTTTTGTACAAGTGAAAAGTCCAGCTAACTATAACACCCCTGAAACCTATGGTTTGTTCAGTGAATTTCTGAGGTTTTTTAAATGCTAATTCCTAACTATAACGTGCCTGAAACCTATGGTTTTTTCTGTGAATATATATATATATACAAACACTGCTTGGTATAAACACGGGTATACACATATATATTAACAAATGTATATTTTTGGGAGGGATGACTACCACACTATTTACTCCTGACCTCCCTTTACCTCTTCCTTCTACTGAACCCTAAAATTACCCATGCCTCTCTTTACCTCTATCTAACCTTCCTTTACTTCTACACACTCCAAAACCCTACATCGCTTTACCTCTACCCACCCTAAATGTACTCTTACCTCCCTATACCGCGACTCACAATTAAACCTTAAATTCACCCCTACATCCCTTTACCACTACCCACCCCTAAACTCTAAAATCACCTCTACCTTCCTTTACCTCTACCCACCGCATGCCATACAATCAACCTTACCTACCTTTACCTCTCTCTACCCAAACCATAAAATCACCCTTATCTCTCTTTACTGCTACCCCCTACTAAAACCTGAAATCACTGTGCCTCCCCTTACATCTACCAATCCCTGAATCCTAATATTCACTCTTACCACCCTCACCCTTGCTCTCCTTCTCCTCTACCCGCACCTAAACCACTTTTTTTTTAAATAGCATAAAAGGTGTTATTTAAAAACAAAAATGCTTGCATGGTAAAGTGCTGAGTGGTAAAGGTACAAATACCTACCTGCGTGGGACTTACCCCGTGGTACAGACTGTGGTAAATGTCCTGCGTGGCAAAGGCTATGTGGTAAAGGTCCTGTGTGGCAAAGGCTATGTGGCAAAGGCTATTTCCCAAGCAGCACAGTTTAGATTCATGTTCTGTAAAATTAAGTATCCGTTTACACAGTCAGCAAGTAACCAGCCTTACACCTAGATGGAACACTTCTTGTAGGGCCTCATTAATCTGACCTCTATTCATATGCTTGCTTTTTCAATTTGCCGTGGCTTTGTGGGAAATGCAGTACATGCTGATCAAAGGTCCAGGCGTGAAGGGGGCAGAAATCAATAGCTCGAGGGTTGAAGGATAGAATGTTCAGTTAGAGCAGTAGGGTTTCACCATCCTCTTGCAGTGGGCTGAGTGACAAGCCACTATACTCATTGTTTCCAACTTATAGTACCAACAGAGGATGAGATAGCAGATTGTATAAAAGACATGAAGAGCCCTACACCCTCTCCTCTTTTGAAATAAGGGTGAGGGCTCAGTTAACTGACGGTACATGTATACATAGGTGGCCAGCTTCTCACTCTCTGTAGATGAATGATAAAGTCCTTGTTGTGCCACACCCAATGCATTTATTGCTGCCATATGATCATACCAAGCAAGTTTCATTCTTCCAAGTAGAGCGTGTGTTTCTTCTGGAACAGTAGGGACCACGGTTGTCAACAATGCAATCCTATTTTGTCTTTTGCAACCATGCAGCTCTGTATGAAGATACCAGGGTAGGTAGGGTAGGTAGGTAGGAAGATATCAGGGGAGGTATTTACAAATGTTTGGAATGTGTAAGTCAGTAAGTGAGTGAGCGAATGAGCACGGCAGTGAGCTATTAATTGAGTTGGTGAGCGACAAGGTGAATGAAAAATAGATTGCAAGCAAGTCAAGGGCCTCCAAAAGACAACCATCGAAAGACTACCTTCCAAGGTAAGATTCTCAATCAATCAATCAATCAATCATTTGTAGAGCGCACTACATACCCGCGAGGGTCTCAAGGCGCTGTGAGGGGGGGCGGGGGGGCCGCTACTGGTCACACAGATTAATGAGGAGTCCACCGATTGGGTTGACTAAAAAGATTAGTTATTTGGCGCAAGCAATAAATTAAGATAGAGGAATGATACCTCTGACGCCAAGAGGACTACCTCTGAATGTATCACTGTGAAGAAGGAGTGTACATAATTACAATATCAGTTAGGGGAATGTATAGGATATATATGTTGTATATATGAGATGTATATATGTTGTATGAATTTGTATATATGGGTTGTTTTTCAATGAAAATTGTTGTGATTTTTTGTGTGTAATTATGTGTAATTCTTACCCTGATGTTCATTAACAGATATCTGCATCTGAAAAATAATTGTTGAATTTGATAAAAGAAAAAACAGATTGCCAAGATAATTTATAGTTTCTTGTGCTAAAATGAACAAGAGATTGATCTCTCTATTCCGATTCTTTATATATTATAGCTACTGGTCAAACAGCCAGGTCTTGAGTAGCCCCCTGAAGGTCAGCAGGTCTTGGGTGTGTCGTAGGCTCAGTGGGAGGGTGTTCCAGGTCTTGGCAGTGTGGTGGGAGAAGGATCTTCCGCCGGTGGTTGTTCTCCGGATGCGAGGGACTTTGGTAAGTGCGAGGTTGGTGGAGTGGAGCTGGCGGTTGGGGATGTAGAAGGAAAGTCGTCTGTTGAGGTAGGCTGGACCGGTCTTGTGGAGTGCCTTGTGTGCGTGGATGAGGAGCTTGAAGGATATCCTATTGTTGATGCGGAGCCAGTTCAGGTTTCTCAGGTGGGGAGTGATGTGGCTGTGGCATGGTATGTCGAGGATCAGTCGTGCAGAGGCGTTTTGGATGCCTTGCAGACGTTTGATGAGCTTGGTCGTGGCTCCCGCGTAGAGGGCATTTCCGTAGTCGAGTCTGCTGCTGACAAGGGCCTGGGGGACTGTTCTTCTTGTGTCTGTCGGGATCCACCTGTAGATCTTGCGGAGCATGCGGAGGGTGTTGAAGCAGGAGGAGGAGACGGCGTTGATTTGCTTGGTCATGGAGAGCGTTGAGTCGAGGATGATTCCCAGGTTGCGTGCATGGTCGGTAGGTGTCGGGGCTGCCCCCAGTGCTGTCGACCATCAGGAGTTGTCCCAGGCTGAAGGGTTGGAGGTGGTCCATTCCAGAGCCTTGTCTCGGATCCCTACAGCGTGGAGGCGTGTGCGAGGTGGCAGACGGTGTCGAAGGCATCGGAGAGGTCCAGGAAGATGAGGGCTGCGGTCTCACAATTGTCCAGCAGGGTCCTGATGTCGTCGGTGGCGGCGATGAGGGCAGTCTCAGTGCTGTGGTTGCTGCGGAACCCTGACTGGGAAGGGACCAGGAATCTGTTTTCTTCAAGGTATCGGGTTAGCTGTCTGTTGACGATCTTCTCGATGACCTTGGCCGGGAATGGAAGCAGGGAGATGGGTCGGAAGTTCTTGAGGTCTCTTGGGTCCGCCTTGGGTTTTTTGAGTAGGACGTTGATCTTGGCGTGTTTCCAGCTCTCTGGGAAGGTTGCGGTCTCGAGGGAGAGATTGATGACATTGCACAGATGGAGTGCGATGGAGCTGCTGGCTTTGTTGAAGATGTGGGGCGGGAAAGGGTCTGACGGGGAGCAGAAGTGGATTGTACTCATGGTCTTGATGGTGTCATCGAGGCTCACGATGGCCCAGGCTAGCAGAGGGTCGTTTTTGTTCCCCACCGGAAGCTGGTGGCTCCCATTCGCCCTCCCTCCTTGGGGCGTGGTTTTGGTTATCGCAGCGCCTTTGCTTTTTCTCAAGCTAGGGCTGCTGGACAAGCCCTTTCCAGGCAGGGGTTGGGGCCGGGGGGCCCCTGGTGGTGACAAATCCTGGTCCCAGTCTGCTGCTGCCGCCTCCTCAGCTCCATCTTCAAAGCAGTGACTACCAGCCCCCCACCCCTGTTGATGATTGTCTTCGCTTCTTTTGTCACGAGTGAGAGAGTGTTTTGGACAGTGACCCCTGGTTACCAAGGAGAGTTTTCCTCCCGCCTTGGTATTCAAGGAAACTCCTCTGACCCGAAATCCTGTGAAGTGGGCGGCCCTGTTGGAGTGTGTTCAGCTTCTTTTGGAGAAGGCTGCAGACATCAAGGTTCCACCTCTGGAGTGGGGGCTGGGATATTATTCCATTCTTTCTCTGGTGCGGAAGGAGGACACCGCAGACTTCAGATTTCGGACCTGAAAGGCTGAATTGGCACATTCTTCATCACCGCTTCAAGATGGTGACCCTGCAGTCGATCCTTCAGCTGGTGCATGGGGAGGCTTTCTCACCTCCATCGACCTGCATGTTCCCATCCATCTAGCGGATCAGATGTTTCTGCACTTTGCAGTGGACTTACAGCACTACCAGTTCAAGGTGCTTCCTTTCGGCCTTTCATCGGCACCAAGGTTTTTTATGAAGCTCTTGGCCCCCCTGGTGGTTATTCTCCATTCTTGAGGTATTCAAGTCTATCTTTACCTTGATGATTGGCTGATTGTCTCTCCTTCTTTTTCTTAGGCAACTGGGAGGCGCATTGGGTCTGTCGTCTTCTGGAGTCTTTTGGGTTTCTCATCAACCACAGGAAGTCCTCTCTGCACCCCTCTCAGTCTCTGAAGTTCCTCGAGGCCATCTTCCGGCTGGATCTGGGGATGGTGTTCCTGTCTCCAGAGCGACAATTGACTCTCTTCCAACATCTTTCCTGGGTTCTGTCCCAATATCAGGTGTCTGCCCTTCTCTGGCTGCAGAGTCAGGGGGTGATGGCCTACACTCTGCATGTGCTTCCCTGAGCACGTCCCTATTTGTATTCTCTCCTGCATCATCTTCTGTGCTACTGGGATCCATCTTCTCAGGTGAGTGCCTTGGAGTGGGGGCGATTCTGAGGGCTTCCAAGGCCCAGGGCATGTGGTCCCAGTTCGGGGCTCTCCAGTCCTCGAACTGGAGGGAATTGATGGCAGTGTGGCAGGCACTTCTTTGGTTCGCTCCTCTCCTTCCGAACCATGCTGTCTGTGTTCAGACTGACAACCCGGTTGTTCATACCTATCTCTACCGGCAAGGGAGGATGTGCCGGTCTCTGTTTCTCCTTGCCTGGAAAATCGGTCTTTGACTCTTGGTGCCAGGGGAAGGGTCTGTCTCCTGTTTCATGTGATCCTTTCAGGGCATTGTAATTTTTGAAGGATGGGTTTGCGATGGGTATGGTGGTCTCCACCCTCCGTGCCCAATGGGCCACCATTCTGGCATTCAGGGACTCTGATGTGGATTCTGTGTCTCCCTCGGTGACACACCTGTTACCTGATGCAGAGCTTTTTGCTTCAGTGCCCTGTCCGTCACTCTCCGTTCCTTGCCTGGGATCTCCATTTGGTGATTCAGGCTCTGAATGGTCCTTCTTTTGAACCCTTGGTTTCTGTTGACCTTAACTTTGTTTCTGCTAAGGTTCTTTTTTTGGTGGTGGTTTCCTCTGGTTGCAGAGTTGGCGAACTAGGGGCTTTGTTGGCTTCTACACCCTTTTTGCGTTTGTCTGGATAAGGTGATTTTGCGCCTAAGTCAGTTTTTTCTGCCCAAGGTCTTGTCTGACTTCCACTGTCAGGAGGATATTGTCCTTCTGGTGGTTTATCCTGCTCCGTCTACTCCTGAGGAGGAGGTTCTCCATTCTCTGGATGTGTTCAGGGCTCTTCGCATACTCATTGGGCGAAGTGTGCTGTGATCTTGTCTTACAAGGTTGCCCGTCTTCCTCTTTCCTCTTCTGTCCTGGGGCGGTCAACTCAGGGTGTTTCCTCCTCCTGGACAATATTTACGTGGTCCTCTCCCCACACTTTTGTTCCACACTACCGTCTTCAGTTGGGGATGGCAGCTTCCTCTGATTTTTGCACTCATGTTTTATCTGCTGTTCATAATCTGTGATTTGTTCTGTTTCTTGCATTAAATATCAAGTATGTGGCATCATCCTTGGTTTCTGTGCGCATCAATCACCATGCACTTGGGTATGGGCTCATGGATAAGGAATGGGACAGGAAGATGGACGAGGAAGTAATGCCCGGTTACTCACAGGTAATCTTCATTACTCCGAGTCCTGGTCTTCCTGTTCCATTCCTGGGCCAATCCCTCCTTCCCTGATTTCTGGTTCTGGTGATTGCTTTTGGCTTATGTTGTCTTTTGAGTTTCTTTGGTATTCTCTGACTAGTGGGTGACATACTTCCCCCTTTATGCCTGCTGGGTAGGCAGCGCCATATGGTGGGAGGTATTTTGACTAGGCCTGGGTGGTAAATTCCGTTCCGCTTGCGGAATTTGTGGAATTTGGGAAATTGCCCAAAATTCCGCGATCTGCTGCTTTGCAGAATTTTTTGCTTGTTCATGCTTTCAAAATGCGGGTTCGCAAGATATTTCCCACCGAGCAGCGTTTGCGAACAGGAAAAAAGCATCGCGAACGGGCGGAACAAGCAATTCCGGGTGTTCGCGGAATTTCTGCGTGCTCGCTGAGATTTTTTACCGTTTCGCGGAACTTTGCGTGGCGCGACTATGCAAATTCCGGCCACCCCTATTAACCATAGCTAGGTAAACTTTCTATGAACCAAACGAGCTGCTCAAATATAAGGAATGGAACGGGAAGACCAGGGCTCAGAGTAATGAAGTTTACCAGTAAGTAACGGGCATTGCTAGTGTGGTCAGTGCCTCAGAGGACGAGTTGACAAATTTGAAAGAGGGTTAGGGACTGAGAGAGACTCTCCTAGTGGACCTGTAGCACCAAAAAGCAGAATCAAATTCTTCAGCTGAGAATGTGGATGAAGCTGGAAGCCAGAGTGGAAGTTTTAGATAATTTAAGAAAGGAGCACATGTGAAGATGCTGCAGGGTTACAGCAACTGTCTTCACGGAATTAAACAGAAAAGATACATTGGACTCTAGAAGATTTAAGTAATACCTATGAGGAAGTGGGAAAGATTGAACACCGATGATAATTCATATTGCCATTGGAGCAAGTGACTGGATTCTGAAATAGCTAGTTCCATGGAAGATGAAATAAGATACTGCTATCCCCACATCTGTGCCAGATCATTTGGCTGAGGAACATGGCTAAGCTGTACATTAAAAAAATACTGAAGTCATTGAGTAATAATATTGTGCTCACTTTCCCTACTAGGTTTACAGTGGAACAAACGAATATGGAAATTGATTCCCTGGCAGAATAAGCTGCTTGGAAGTTCTGAGGGGTTCACCAAGTTGATGTTTGCAGAGGGAACAGTTCCACTGCTTTAGTTGTCTCTGCATGTTTTGGGTTTGATTAGGTGGGTCTGTGTACAGGTGTTCCTGATATGGGATTAGTGGCTTTTGTGGATTTAGGGGGGCAATGGTATGGGAATGTGGGAGCTAGTCCCTAAATAGTTTATTTTGCCTGCCTATTTGTCCTCCCTCCTCACAAGAGTTGAATAAACAGCTGTAATTTTTGCTTTCTGTGCAGTTTTTGCTCAGAGCGGTATATATCACAAAGCATACAGTGCTGTGTTGTTGTTGAGTATATGGTTTTGTTGGTGGTTGGATGGATACCTAAAACCTTGCTATGGTTCAGACATTTTACTTGTGTTTTGGTACAATAATAGTTTTTTTTAACAACTGAATTTTGAGGAAATAAGGACACACCCATTGGCATTAATGTGTACAATTATCTGTAGCTAGCAGCTGTGGACGGATGTATGATGCGACATCGCAAATGTTTACATCGCATCCCTTTACATTGGCGTCTTCGCATCGTATGCACATGTACAACGCATTCTTTCACCACGCAAACCATTACTTAGTTTACACATTCAAACACATGCAAAACACATTTACAACGCACACAAACACCCCGCATGGTTTAACATCGCGATTTTTTTCCAAATACCCCCTACATAACACACACTCACCTAAAGCCTAAAAAAGTACCCTACACATCCCTAAACCCTAAGCCCTAACCCCTAATACAATACGCTAAACACACTGCCCTAAACCCTAAACACTACACTGTCAGCACAATCCCCAGCCACTGCCCTAAACCCTAAACACTAATCTCCAGACACTGCCCTAAACCCTAAACACTACACTGTCATCACAATCCCCAGCCACTGCCCTAAACCCTAAACACTACACTGTTCGCACAATCTCCAGACACTGCCCTAAACCCTAATGTCCAGACACTGCCCTAACCCTAATCTCCAGACACTGCCCTAAACCCTAATCTCCACACACTGCCCTAAACCCTAATCTCCACACACTGCCCTAAACACTAAACTTTAAGACCCCTTACCTCTTTCTCCTCGCGTCATCCCGGTGCTCCTCCGCCTCTTCCTTGGAGCTTGTCAGTGCCTCCGGCCTCGCGTCCATTACACCACATACGATCTAAAAGCGTATGCGTGGTAAATGCGCATGCGATGTAATGGTGCGCGGGGTAATGGTCTGAGTACTAAGGTCGCTTGCGTTGTAACGCTTGCGACGTAAACGCATGGGACCTAACGCATGCGTTGTAATGGATGTAACCCCTGTGGACAGTTCAAGATAACTTACTTTAGCATATATAGACATTTTTACCAACATGCAACTCAAACCCACTCCCTCAAGAGACACCTCCAATTCTTCATGGCTAGACGGTGCTGAAAGAATAGGTTTCCCAAAGAGGTTGTTGTGGGGTACAGTATGTGTACCCCGGGGTCCCCTAGGAGAACCAAGAGTGGGGCATGGGGTAAAGAGAAGTTTGTAATGGAGCGTATTGAGAGGAGGACTTCATCCCAAAATGTTTGAAGCCCCGAGCATGACCACCGTGGGTGCAAAAAGGTACTTCTATCCTTGCAACTCTTCCAACACTCCGGACCCCCAAACATCTTGTGCAGATGCACGAGTGTGAGGTACCAATGTGTCAATATTTTGTAGGCATTTTTAGGTCTCACCTGATCCAGCGCATGTGCTGGTCTGGCCGAGACATTTAGTGTACGGGTTTTTGAAGTGCTGCCTGTGGCCTAAAGCTTGCGTGCACGTGAGCGTGCACGTGCGCAGCCGCCATGTGATCACTTTCACTTTCGCAAGCCGCGCGGCCAGGTCATTTTCACGGCCGCGCGGCCAATGCTTGTTTATGTATTGTGTATCAGTGCTTGAAAAGTCGCAACAAACATTGTAATGAAAATGTTCCCCTTTATTCGAAAGCACAAGGCAGAAGCATGAAAGCACAGCCAGCCCCCTCTTGTCGGTTTTGGTGGAGTGATGTTTAATGCAGCCGCTTCTCACGCTTGGTGTGACGTCAGCAGTTTCTTTCCAACCACTGCTTGGGGCACCCTTGTTCAGCGTGAGGCACGTGACTGGAGCTGCAGCTGTTATGTGGTGTGCTGCGGGCTATGCTCTCGTGCCATGCTTTGTCGTAGGCAGACTATGCCTTCCAAATGACGTGAGTCGGATATATTTAGCCACTTGTGACACGAACGTTTCACTGGACACGGAGAGTCTGACCTCTAAAATGAAACTCTTTCCAGAGGAGAACGGAACTGCAGGCTCACATCGGACTGTAGCATCTCTCCCTGCAGACAGCCGAGCAGGTCAAATCCTTGAGCAGCTGCTGTGCAGGGGAGTAGGGGGACACTACCTCCTTCGCTATATGTTAAATAACCCGCGGTTAGTTTTGGCACTCACTTACCTTACCCTTTGTCAACCTCTAATGTACATTGGGTACTGGTTTTCGCACAGTTCGATTGCTGTGGGCTAGCGTTTCTTACGCAATTATATTGAAGATGTTATTGGAACCGTTTATTTGCCGGCGGCGTACTGCTTTTCTGCTTCCAGCCTACAAATGTGAACAGAGAGATTGGAGAAACCCAAGTGACGGCATATTTCATATCTCTGTTTACATGTTAGTCTCCCTTAGAGTTTTCTTTTTTTTATGCAGTAATCTACATAGGTTCTGAAAGGCAGGACTTTTCATATTTGTGTGAGATCACAGACCTCGTTAGGTTTATCTTTATTCATGCTGTTTCTTTTGGAGATAAAATGATAAGATGTGGCTGGGCCGCAGGGAGTAGGAGAGAGACATGCATGCTTCATGAATCGAGTTCTGCTTATGTGTAGTACTAATGTTGCGTCTTCTGTTCAAGGAGGGCCTCGTTCTAATAAAGCATTGAGGGTTTACATTATTAGACAAGCAGTGGCGAAGCCAGTAGGTCCCACCTAGGCAAGCTGGTGCATTTTTATATATTTTTATTGCAAGCATATTCCATAAAAATGGAAAGAAGAAAAAAAATAAACATGCTGCTATTTACATGTGGTGGCCATAATTTGAAATAAAAGAGTTTTCTCATTTTAACAGTAAGGTAGCTTCCTAGCAGGTAGGCGTGCTTAGACCAAATAAAGAAACTCTTTTTAGTTTGAACGTATATCGCAGGAAATTGATTTCTTCGTAGCACAAAGAAATGGTGCTATTGGCTTTGAATTGCTATAACATGGAATATATAATCATGAATATATGATTTAAACCTAAGAATATTTGGGGAAAAAAATGGAAAGAAAATAGTCTTAGGAAAAACTTGGCCAGCAGGTCTGACACTGATGTACACCTAGTCTCTTTAGGCATTTATGCCATAGGAATAGGCATAATGCGGCCACTCACAGCGAGGGAGACATTGCCTGAAGTTGACTGATCTGTTGCCCCATGATGTTTGCTGTGATCGATGGATGTAAGATGTGAAGGGCAACTGAAGAGACTAATGTATGAAGAGTGTTGCCAAAGCCCCTCTAAATATGTAAATACAGATTTGTGTTTCATTTGTTAGGCTAGGTCTACAAAGCTTAAGTAAGCTTCAGTATTAATGTACTGAAATATCAGCATTCCTTTGAATGTGATCCAGCAGTTGTAAATTAACCCTTCGAAAGAGATATTGCATGCGACCCATACAGTCTTTAGTAAAGGCAGCACATTAAAAAAAAAAAAAAAAACTCAATAAGGACAGAGTTTTTATGTAAGAAAAGCAAAGTTAAATGAAGTTGTCGACGTTTTAGTCACCACATATATGTTTACTGTAGAAAATTAAACTAGGTACAGTTAATGCATGCTATCATAATAATGCAGTTAGGGTTGCCTGATTTCCCTATGTATGCTAATTACGGTGTTTCTAGTCATGGGGTTTTTATTGAGTAAATCAAGGCATTTTGAGGGTTGTAGCCTGTTGCTGTATGTAACCCAATAGGACTAAAACACTAGGTGACAATGATTTGTAAAAGAAAAGACCAAGGACTTCTGTTTCATGTAGTTCAGTGAATGTAGAATCAGTCTAGAAATTCTAAACAAAACATATGTTATTTAATGCTTATAAGCATGATGGTTCTAGCTCTCTCATTGGAATGGCTGCTCTGCAGGTGTAATGCTTGTACACTACTTAGTAAGTCAATGTTATGTAGACTAAAATGTATTCACAACCACTATATTGTTTAAGGACTAGAAATTTAATTTTCGTTGGTGCTTTCACGGCGTATGTATCAGCATTGGAAGTGTATGTCTGTGTAGTATAGTACAGAACTGAAACTCCTTTGATATCCTCATTGCAATGTTTTAGCTGGTGCTGAGGTGAATGAGAGTGACTGCCATCGGAGTTGACCATTGAAGCAGTGAAAGGGAGGAGCCACAGGTGATCTTGATGGAAATTATTGTACAAGTAGCTACTGGGCAAGCTTGTATGAAGAGAGACCACAAATGTATTTTTGTGAATGCTGATTCTTTACTCTGTAAAAGAGCTGCTGGATGAGAGGCGAATCCTCAAGTAACCAGTGCCCATGTGAAAATCCCTGAATTCGTAGCTTAGCAGCATTGAGCTAATGGACTCTTACCCTTGTTGGTTTGAATGTTATGGAGGACTGTTGGTGGGAAAGTTTTAAAAATATGGTCATTAAGTGGGCCAGTGAGAGAGTACGTAGAATGTCTTTATTTGCAAAAAAAGCAAATCAGAAACCATTTAGGCAGAGTGGGGAGCATGTAGCCAAATACATGTTGAGCATATTCACAAACAAGCATTTGCAATGCAGTCGGTCTCGCATTTGGGACCTTATATGTATTTAGCTATGCAACACATTAGCCTGGGTGCTGAAACATCTACTGTTCTTTAACCCCTTCAGCGCGGCGGGAATTCCCCCGCGGTGCTGAAGGGTTCGAGCGCGGGCGGGGCCATGACGGAACGGTTCCGTCATGAGCACAGCGCAACCGATGCTCATGACGGAACCGTTCCGTCATGGGCATGGAAGGGGTTAACATGGAGGGAAAGTAAGCACCAAACTGAGTGACACGCCCGGTATGGGAACACATGGAGAGAAATATTGCCTTTCAGCGGGAAATGGTATAGTCCAAAGCTCTGTTTTTAATATAACATCAGGGCCTTCGGTTGTCATATCACTGAAAATACAAGATTTGAAAAAAATATTATCATCTACGGGTGCTAGTGGAAGACAATTTATATGAACTGGAATCTAAAGAATGCTAAAGTGATTCTGGTATTTTACTGACCTCTGCTGGTCGTTTTCTATCAAGACAGTTAAATAGAGGCAGATGAACAGAAACAAAAGTCCCTCAGGGGAAGCAGACAAGTCTTAGGGCTGATCTCCAGCGCCCACAAAGTACATACACATATAGGTATATAATAAGTATATACTAAAGTATATACAAGAGTTCTCGAACGATCGACCTAAAAAGTAGTGTTTGCAGTTGAAGGAAAAGTAATACCATGGAGAAGTGTTTGTTTTGGCTTAACCAATTGTGACAGTAATTCTAGGATTACATAATTATTATGCTAAATAATCCATCGCGTGCCATATATTTTTGGTTTCTAATAGTGTATTCTCATAGTGTTCACATGTATTTGTTTCACTATTACGGAAGAAAAGGCGCCGGAAGAAAAGATTGTAAGTTGAACCTAGCATTATCTTGGTCAGTTGCCTGTTAAATATTTGTAAAAAAGCAACGTTTTGTACACAAAACGTGGTTCACACCATCAGCAATTATGTCTTTAACTCTTTTGCACAGAATAATCATAAAGATTGATTGATGCATTATTCCAGTATAGTGGAAGCACTATGTATAAAACTAATTGAGTGCCCTGGTTAAGAGTTAATTGTTATTAAACTTAAATTGTGCAGGTCAAAAGATGCAGATTGACTTAGCCTCCAACTTGGAACTGAAATGGGGAGCCTGTTTCTTATATTTCCTATTTAATAACGTACAGCACGAGTAAAGAGAACTGGAATGGTTCTTCATATAAGCATTTGCACTCATATGGCTAGCACCGTTAGAGCACTCTAATATAATGGCTAAGCTACATTTAGTCCTAGAAAGGTGCAGGTCCTAAATTGTAGTGCTTTGCGTGCGTAATTATATGTGATTACACCAAAGCAATCAGGAAAGAAATGAGCAATCTGAGGGCATCGTATATTGATGCCTCGATCGACAGAAAAAAGATCAAGGGTCAGTGATTGTCATGGAGACTAAAGTCTCTCTTTAAAGAATGAGCGTTTTCCCCCCCAACAAGGTAAGGATTAAAATGATGTCGACGCTCCTGCTTTCTCCAACTCGATAAAAGTAAGCAGAAGGGGCTAGAAATTATGTAAACCTTATGCCCGAATCTCCCCGGTGCCAATGTCGCACTATCCATCTCTCCGTCAGCCTCCTTGTGCTGCCTGGTTGTGTGTATGTTGTGAAGGACTGCATGGAGCCCTGTGTGTAGCTTCGAGAGTTGGTCTGCATGCCTTGGTAACTGTTTCTCTTTTGGTCTGTGCGCATTGGTGACTATATTTCTGGTGGTGTTTGTAGATCTGGCAATACGCATGCATTGTTGCTTGTATATCTTTGCATGAATGACCGCATCTCTGTTGGTGTTTGTGCACGGGTGACCTAATCTGTGGTGGTCTCTGTTTGTAGTTCTGTACTTACCTCTGTGGACGACTCCCTCTTAGGTCAGTCTATATGGATACCTATGTCTTTGGTCTGTGTGCATGATTGCTGTGTCTCTGTGTGCATCAGTGACTGCCTGTCAGCGTGCATGTAGGTCTGATGGTCAATGTACAAGTTTGTCTGAAGTGTAGGTGGTGGTGTTTCTGTTTATATGCATGTATGCATGATCTGTACTAGTGTGTGCATTAAAGGTGACCATGGCCATGTACTTCCTTAAAGCCAAACGTATTAATGATTGTTCACTTTTTTGGTTTAAAATGGGTGATGCTGTTTTTAGAAGCATACGCTTGGCACCATGCATTAGAGCAAATTGCAATGTAGTTGTCAGCCCAGTGTTTAGCGTAAGTCTTACATATTTAAAACAAGCATTGGCATAGCCAATAGTCTCGGTTTTGGGACCTTATAAGTATTTAGTTATGCAGCATAATATCCTTGGTGCAACAACATAAACTGCTGCATGGCTAAACACTTATAAGGTCCCAAAGGCGAGACCTATTGGCTATGCCAATGCTTGTTTTGTAATGTAAGCAAATGGAGGATTTGGAAGCCTGTTGCCAAATAGCCCCCCAGGTGTCTTTGGAGATATCTATAGCAAATTACCTCTCCTGTTGTGCCACATATGCATGTTTCTTAAAGGGGGTGAGATTCAAAAAGTAGCTGTACAAACAGTATATTTCTTTGTGTCAAATATTATTGGTGTATAGGGTTTCTATTGATATTTCCTGCATCTGCGACGCTCTTCGAGCAGGATCCCTCCTTGCCCTGTGCAACGCTTGTGTAAGCCTCTAGGTGTTGCATCGAGTCAATGCATAACTCTCGGTGAGAACTGCTCGTCCTAGGTTCACCGTCATTGTAGAAGTCCTTCAAGGAAGGAGACTGGCTCTGATCCCAACAAAAGAAACCAGGGTCCAACATGCCCGGGCGGTCAATAAACATTTAAGAATGAAGAAACAGATATATCATTATCAAAAGTTCACAAAAAGGCATCCAATTCCAAATGGGAATAAATAATTGTAGGAAGCTGGCTCTTTTTAAAGTGGACCAAAAAAAAGAGGTACACTGTGTTAAGAGTCTAGGCAAACCCCCAATCGGTTTACAGAGGCAAAAATGATAACACTAAATGCTCTCTTTTGTGGTAATGTGGGTAAGCAGTATAGGCTTATCAGAGGGTAGTACTAAGCATTTATTGTACTCAAGTGAGTACTTTTCAAAATATTGATATTTACAGGTAAGTAAATATTTCACTTTAATGCATCTTTACGCAGCAATGCTTTTCTATAGAGAAAAAGGCATATGTATTTATATTCAGTTTCTGGGGGTCTCCTTCGGGACTTGGTGTCGAAGGGGGCCAAGGTCCAAAGTACTACCAGCAGTTACTCTTTACCTGCCCTGGGGCATCTGGGTGCAGAGGTGCTGACCAAGTTGGTAGGTGTGAGCGCTACGCCAGTAGAAAGAAGGGGGACCACCTGGAAACAAATTGCTGAAGGGGATTTAGGTACACGTCTGGAAGCTCCTAATGGGGGGCTTGAGTCACAAGAGTCCGGGGAATAAGCAAGCACAGTCGGTTTTCTGGTACCCAGGCTGGGGTGCTCGGGTGCAGAGTGGAAAGATCGGCTGGGCTCTGTACATCCTATGGCCTTGCAGTTGTCGGTCTCGCCGGTTGATGGTGCGAAAGTCAGGACAGCTGGGCCACTCTGGATGTGGGTCTCTGTGGTGCTGACATCCCTCAATGTAGTTGGAGTCCGGACTGGACTCTTGCGATCTTTGTTTGCTGCAAGGGGTCCGGTACCCTGGGTATTGGTTCTGTGCGGCTCCGGTTGGTCCTGGTGTCCTCTCACTTGGTGGAGGGAAAAGCTCTGAACCTTCAGGAGTGCAGGGACCTATTTCTGGGGGGCTGCTGCATCAGAGTATCCGGGAAGCATCAACTTGGTGAACCAGACTTTGTGTCTTTGGTGCCTGTAGACTGCAGGGGAGTAGCTACTCTACTCCAAGGGAGATTGCTGGCAATTTGCGACGGGCTGGCAGTCTCCCGGGATTCTTGGATGATGCTCAGCTGCAGGATGAGTCGCTGGTCACAATTGCCGAGATTGGTGCAGGAAGCCAAGGTTTGGCAGCAAACGTCCACAGCAATCTTCAGTTCTCGCTTTTCTCGTGGCTTTCGGTGTCCTCTTCTTCTGGATCAATTGCGTCTTAATTCCTGGCATCAGGGTCCATCTAAACACTCAATTTAAGGGTTGTAAGTCGAGTGGCAGGTAGTAGCCAATGGACTCTTTACCTTTAGGGTGTTTACACCATCTATATGACCACTTTCTGTGGGAAATGGGCATAACACTTACCCAGAGAGCTTAATTCTACCACAACCGAGATGGTGGAATTCTAAATTTTGTGTCTACATAAGGAAGCCTGCCGTAGGGGTGTAACAAGCCTGAGGGGGGAATACACCTCCTGACTATCTAATTTTCCCACCTACCGTGGTGCCAAATGGGCCCACGGCAGGTGGTGGCATTTTCCCTGTCTGGGGAAGCCTCGTGTTGGATAACAAAGGTGGCAGATGCTTTTATAGTCTCCTGCCTTGATATGCTGATTACTTAGCCATCCTGCTTGGAGGAGGTGACAACACCATTATTTCTGCCCTCAGAGAGTGCGTGCTCTCACCTGCAGGGGGTCAAAAACCTGTCTGTGGTGGCTGGCTGGTCTACACCAGTTAGCAATGCCATGCACTAGTAGTCGGTAGGTTTTCAGGGACACCTGCAATTAATAAATCTATCACTGGAAGCGGTGTGGGCTTATTAATACAAAATGTTTGATTCTAAAGATCTCTTGTTTCAATGAAGGAATTATGTAGCCGGGGAACTCGTAAACTCCAGTGTCCAGCACATGTACTTAAAATGGCTTCCCTGTTCACTTGCAATATCTGACAATCGACTTAGACATCACAGTGTCATATCTACTCATGCACATATGTCCACACATGTAATATAATGCACCCTGCCCTAGGGCTGTAAGGCCTGCTGTAAGGGTGACTTATTATACTGTATGCAGTGTCTGCAGGCATGGCACAGAGGAGGCGTCCCATGTTGTGTCTTTACTTTTCTGTGCACCATGGAATGCAGCCTGCAATGGCAGTTTGGATGTTGGCGTTGAGAAGTCCTTTAGGGTGGCACCATACATACTCCAGCCCTAGGGACACTCTTTCGCCTCCTTGCCCTAGGTACTAGGGGTACCATTTACTAGTGACTAAAAGAGGGTGCGAAAGGTGTTGCCAATTGGGGGAACGATTGTACAGTTTTAGGGAAAGAGATCTGGCACTTGAACGTCTGTCAAAATTGCATCGGATACCCGGCAAAACTTGAGGGTGGCCATGTGGAAAAGGGGCATTCATTAAACTGGCCATTTTAAAATGTATGTTTGGCCAAATAAAACACTCATGCGAGTGAATTTAAATCCTCTTGCCTGTGTTCTTTGTTATTTCTGTTTGTTTCTGTAGAAGTTTGTATTTTCTGTAGATAATGATATTCTTTATTGAGCCAGTGTTTGATGAAGATTTTACCAATGTTCTGTTCAGCATGCAGGATAACTGTTATGTGGATTATCTAAGTATTAGTCACAGAGCAGACTTCCCACCTCACCAAGTTCTGTTTTCTTCTCAGGTCTTTGTTACACCCACATCACCAAGTTCTGTTTTCTTCTCAGGTCTTCGTTACAAACCCTGATGGCTCTCCTGCTCACCGTGTACCGGTAGTTGCTACGCCTGGAAACATTCAGGGCAGTACTCTGGCAGATGGGACCACTAAGTTGACAATAAACACAGCATCCAATATTGAAGAGTTACCCATTGCTGTGAGTTACCAAATGCTGAAATTGAAACAACATATGTCATGCAAAGATAGACATTCATCACACAGAGGCCTTTCCGTCACAAACTGAGGAACATCTTCACACTCAGAGTGATAACTCAAACATACAGAGATAATTCTCACTTTTGGGGCCTGTTTGTGATTGTCTGAGGATCAGATGGGATAATAATTGAATCTGATAAAATCTGACCCTGAGACGTTCAAAATGTATCAAGTACGATAATTGTAATATATCCGGAGTTTATGCCTTGAAAGTGGAACATAGCGTGCACATTTTGGTTCTTTCCAATGCAAAATCTACATTGTAGTAGTTCAGGTTCTTTTTCACTCTTTATATTCCGTGTGTTCGCAGAAGGCTCGTAATTTGCCGGTTCACTTAACTGTCACTTGCATACATAGACAACCATCACACACTTGCAAACTACCCTCACACAGAGGGACGAGCCTCACTGCAGATGGACATTTCTATCACATGGACAATGTAAGTTACACAACCAGGCATCTGAGTTTATTTAGGTGCTGTGGAACAGAGAGAAGCACAACTACTAAGGGGTGTGGTAACACAGAGATATTGGGGTGCTGAGGGAAAGAGTAATGAATCAACCCTATGGAGTTGGATACAAAGCAGACTTTGAGAAGCAGAGCCATGAGCTGACACAGAGGAATCACAGGTTCACAGTGCTGTTGCATTAGAGTGATGTTGTGCAATTGGCACATCTGGATTCAGGCCTGTGTTTCTTCAAATAGTGATCTAACTATGATAATGTTAATTTTTCAGGTTGCCACAAAAAAAACATTGTACCCCGCTGATCGTCAGGCGCATGCAACAATGAAGGCAATTGCTTACAAGGCACAAGGAAGCTTCAAGAACTACCTCCACATCGGAGTCACCGCCAATGATGTGAAAGCGGGTGACAACCTGAATGTGAACTTCATTGGGAAGAGCAATGACCTGGCCGTAGAGAACCAGATTAAATCCTACACTTACATAGTAAGGACACATTGCAGAAATGGAGAAATCAGGGAATAGAAATTATCCTGTGGCTTGGTCTCCAGGGACTGGCTGAGGGGGAAGGTCTTTTGCTTCATTTAGCCAAGACTAGGAAAGCTGATACAAGGGAAAGGTTCAAAGATTCATCCTGTTAGGGCCGATGGACCTAGAAGGGTGTGCCTAGGATCATTCCATTAGGAGTTATGATGCTGAGCGAAATTCTTAATGTTCATCAAACAACACTACGGTCCGAGGAGCTGGTCTAGGAAAGGGATCTGGGGTTCATAAAACTGAAATGCCTGGAGCTGCGAAAGGATGCTAGAACTTCTGTAGCTAGGTGGGTTGTGCTTCAAAATAATGGATACACAAATATCAGCCACCAACAATATGGACTGCAAGATATCAACCAGTACAGTATCTTCCATTGGGGAGTAAAGATTTGGGGTCTTATTGAGACTTTGGTACATGCATGACAACTCCTAAAAAATCAGCTGATGTCCTGTCAACCCTATTTAAAGTGGATAGAGGCCCTATACACTGTTAACAGGACAGACAGGACATCCATCTCTTTTTTGAGGGTATTCATCCTAGTCTAACTCCTCATTTACTTACCTTGATAATATTGTCTAAATCAATATTGTAGTGGGTCGATATTTTAAGATTTAGTATTGCAGTACTATATCTCTAGTTAAAAGGTTGGTCTTGGGGTACAAACAGTCAGGCTCAGCGAAATGGACAAGTAGGGTGTCCCAGGTATATTTAACCAGGACCCGGATGACTTTGCCACAGAATTCTGAGATGCATTCAAACAGGACTTATGAAGCTGGGTGAAGGAACGGTCTTAGTGGTAATTGGAAAAGCTCTTGCTAAGCTGGGAAAATATAATGACATTCAATAAACATGATTTAATGGCAGGGCTGGGGGACAGTCCCAGGGTTGACGCAAACAGGACTGATGGTGCAGATAAATTTTTAGTAGTTTATCCAACTGGAACTTAGATTGCTGAGTGAGAGGCTTAGGGTTTGATCACTTAGGTGACAGGGGGTAGTGGGCTTTATGTACCCAGACTCTGTGACTTCTGGGTCTGATGACACCTCATGCTTCATATTTGTAAAGTGCCCCATGGGCAGAATGAGGGTTTGTGCTAGCTTTCTGCAGCCCCAAGGTGCTTTAGTATTGCAGAAAGGCCCACAAATATTTGCATAACCCCTTCTGTATTACAGATTGCATTGGCACTAAATGTGCGCTGACACAATGTCAAGGGGGCCTTTCTCCATTTGCATGGGCACTTGGCACTAAGCAAATGAAGGAATCCTTTGACTTTGCACCTGCACCATATAACATATGTGGGCACAGAGGCAAGGCAAACAGGCCTTCAGGAGGACACTGGCAGCACCACATAGAAGTGTTGCACAGTCAGCACTCTCCCTAACGGTACCTCCTGGAATGGGGAAAAGAGGTCCCTGTAAGCTGATGCAGTCATTCACTCTAGCACCCTACAGGGGATCTCTGCCATCCTTTGAAAGTCAAGAGGGTTGCTGCCGGCACATTGAAAAGTGATCCTTGGTTTCAAACAGCCAGCCCGACTTTCATTGATATGCTCTTCCTAGTGCAGGTGGGATTTCGTACCTGTACTGGGAACAGAGAGCTTGCTGTGACTTTTCCACCTTTCTAAAAGAAAAATACTGGTCATGTTTGCATATTGTACTATAAAACATTTAGAACTTGAACACTGTATACAGATATTACATGTTTATACTATATTTTAGGATCATACATTGATCCTATACAAAATACTTTTCAATGCACATTTTCTGCTCTACTTTGGTGCTGATCTGCATGTCTGAGGAGGATATTTTTGTATATCTAGGCTATTATAACACTGGCCTAAAGGCCGTGCTGGACCTGAAAAGTGCAACATGTAAAGATATGGAGTATTCTGTGCTACAGTATCCACTGCACTGAACTATGGCCTTCGAAAGCACTGAACCATCTTCTCAGTTGTGCCTGCAGTGATCTAACATCAGGCTGAGCCTGCTGCTTCCTCTTTTGAGATTTGTAGGTTAGGTCATGCTTGCCATGAACACTGCCAACCTAGAATTGGCTTGAGCCCAATCCACAATGTCCCTTCAGCATTGCAACTCTTCAGTTCTGGATTAGATCTCAGCCTCATGGAGGTCCAAGACACTTGACGTAGAAGAACAGAACAACTTACTTTTCTCCATGTCTTTCACTGTTATTCCAAATTGTCTGGTGCCGGGGGACTGGAAGGTAAATGACCTTCCTCCCCTTGTCTCAGCGAAGGCCTGACAGTTCATGCAAATATTATGGGATCCCTATTTGTAAACTGGACAACCAGAACGAATGATGAAAAACAATCTCTTGGAATATGCTGAGAAGATACTCTTTAACAGACCAGCATTGGACATGTCTTAACAGACCATAGATTGTGCAAAATAATTAAACGCAAAACTGTGGACCAACAACTAGGTGAGAGAGGGAATAGCACTAGAAAGAGTCTTTAAAGATAATGCAGGCACAGTCATATCAATAATGGCATAAAAAGAAAAGAAGGTGATAAAGAAAGCAGCAAACAAAAATCTCATTTTTGAGATTTATGAGATTTCTAAAGAAAAAACAATTGTTTAAATGACTAAAAGCCTTATTTTGAGTTTGGCACTTTTAAAATGGCAAACAGGGTATCTCTCAGGTTTTGACCAAGTAGCCCATCAATCAAACTATTAAAAGGGCCCTAAGTCATTAATCCATACTGCTGGCCATTAATAGCAGTTGGGGAAGGGAGCACAGGCAGTGAAGGAAGTGGCATAGTAATATCTAAGCCCTAGTTGCATTGGTTTTTACCTAGGCCAAGTCCCCATCCCAACATCAGCGAGATAGTTGAGGGTCTATAGATTGTGTGGAATTGTTGAACCTGTCCCTTTTTGCTGGGTTATCCCCAAACATTTTGCCTTCTTCCTCCTAACTTTTATGATCTGCATTTGTTGGCTTTACCACAGCTAATCAGTGCTAAAGTGTATATGCTCTCTTTTCTAAATTGTATTGGCGATTGGTTTATCCATGATTGGCAAATTCAATTTACCAGTAAGTCCCTAGAAAAGTGCACCAGGTGTGCCCAGGGCCTGTAAATCAAATGCTACTAGTGGGTCTGCAGCCCTGATTCTGCCACCCACATGAGTAGCCCTTCAAACATGTCTCAGTCCTACCACTGCAGTATCCGTTTGCGCAGTTTTAAACTGCCATGATGATTTGGCAAGTTCACCCACTTGCCAAGCCTAAACCTTCCCTTGTTGTATATGTGAGGCACCTCTATGGTAGGCCCAGGGTAGCCCCATGGGCAGGGTACAATGTATTTAAAAGGTAGGACATGTACAGTTGTATTTAACATGTCCTAAAAGTGAAATACTGCACATTTATTTTTTCACTATTGTGAGGAATATCTCACCCATAGGGTATAATGGGGATTTGCCTTGAAATATCTTTTAAGTGTAAATTCCCATTGGTGACAGATTGAGATTTGGAGTTTGGGGTCTCTGAACTCACAATTTAAAAATACATCTTTTGGTGAAATTGCATGTTTGAAAATGCCACTTTTAGAAAGTGTTTGACTTCTATGCTATTTCTTTAAAGCAACAATCAAACCTGGTCTTTTCTTGGATGCACCTTAACCACCTTAACCAACTTAACCAATTTAAGTGTAATCCAGAAAAATCCAAAATTATCTTTTTTGGCTGCCCCTCATGTGCTGACTGGAATTTATGGTGGCCTCGCGATATGTCCCCCCCTTCGGCCCCAGTCAGCATGGTTAAAAACTTGGGAGTTAAGTTGGACACTAGTCTAGCGATGAAGTCCCAAATCCAAACTGTCACTGGAACTTGTTTTGGATTGATTAGAGTGGCAAAAAACTTTCTTCATGTATACAAAAGGCTATTAAAAAGGATATTCCTTTTGCCTAAAGGGTGGAGAGGATTCTGGGTCAGAGTAACACCTCCCTATATAATCAATCACACAATTAATTTTACTCCAACTGACCAACAGAAGGTCAATATCAATACACGTGGATGGAATGATGTGAAGGAATTAATGAGGGGAAATTTAACTTCACCAATAGGTGAGCAAGGAAGCAATTCCTTTTGATTTAGGTACCCTCACACACCCTAGTGGTGTCATGCTTCATCATCGGGTCACCCCGACGCCTAAATGTCGGGGTGGGCTCAACCACAGTGTTGGGAGCTCTTTGAAGATATTGTAGACCAGGGGGGCTAGAAAATTAAAAAACCTCAGGCAGATCCCCAGTTTCCCTTTATTATCGGGTCTGTCTGGGTTATTAAAATACTAAAAATGGGGTCTAGGTAGGAGTGTTATGGTCCTATGACCCTAGTGCCAACATGTTTCAGTCCGTGTGTGGCCTTGAAGGTCCAGGACTTTCTTCAGGGCAAAAAGAGGCCACCCTGGATAGCAGAGGAAGGAATTCCCTATCCTATTCCTTATGGTAAGGGCAGAGTAGCTGCTCCTTATATGAGCGACTGATTCATTAATCTGTCAAGCGTCGTTTTCCATCTGTAAAAAGAGAACAAAGAAAACAACAACAAACAACTTGTACTTGTGGATTTTCTTAGTACTGGTTCCCCTATTCGTGTTTAGGATAAACAACACCTACAAGTGCCAGGTGATCATAAGGCAAAGTGGTGTGCAACTATCTCCAAACATGTGCCACTCATAACTGTATCTGTACACAATTAATCGGCGTGACAGATGTATTGTGCGGTGGCGAATTTGCTCGCATCCTAACTGAATCTTCATGCCAGTTAGTATTCTCTATCAATGTAAAAACTCTCCTGGAGTACGCTCACATACAACAATCTCACTGTATCTGTGAATGAACATGGTATTTCTTCAACCATGCGTGATTATTACAAATCATATGTGCCACTGCAGAATCAAATCACACACATGCACTCTTTCTTACCCGAATTTCGAATGTTTTCCGTTTCTCAGAGGATCGTAGGGCCTATTGGGGTAGCTCTGTAGTCACACCCTATCGTGGGAACTCCGGAATATGAGAGAGAGAGAGGAGAAGTATGGAAAAGACCCGTTTAGGGATGTGGAGATGCTGACTATATAAACATCTCTCTCCGTAAGGATTTAAGTCGCCCTTTCAAGGTCCTTCATTAGATTCTCACTTACTTCGTCAAGAGTCCTGCCCCCCCTGTCCACCTACTTGGTCTCGATCCCCGGCGTTTTGCGCCGTGTATCGTAGAATGGTGGATTTATGCTTCCAGCGTTCGGTGCAGTGAGCCGAGATTGGTCAACCCCGTCACGTGATAAATCACGTGAACGTGTGGTTCCGAGTGTAATGGGAAGTGAGATAACTTTGTTTGAGATCAGGAAACTGTGATACCCAAAAATATTTACACCGCGGGTAGAAGCACCCGCTGGCTCCAGTATTTTGTTTCAGTGGAGATATTACCTCTATTGCATTGTCCGGAGTACTCGGACACCTAGGTTTGTGTGGTTAGCCTAGGATTGGTTCTCCCAACCACGTGACCGGACGTGTAGTCCAATCAGGCACAAAACAAGTCGTAGTTCCAATATTTGAGGAGCGATGGGAAATGTAGTTTATATTATTAGGAGCCGGGATGTCAATAAAGTCTTATTTCAAAAACAGTTTCAATGTGGCTTACTATCGGCTAAACAAAAGCGATGTCGCTGGTTCAATCCTGAGTGAAATAATTAATAATATAATAGCCGATGCAGCTTGTTAATGTCAGACTCACCCTTAGGTTATGTGTGTTTTTCAAATTGGTGAGACCCGTACACATGGTCTATTGTTCTTTCTCAAGGGATCTTTTTAATGCGCTCGTATCCACACTATGGAACTGCCTTTCAATTGATATAGGGGAGGCATATAATGATGTTTTAACAAATAGCACCTCAATAGATAACTAGAGATTGTTAAAACACATTCCGTTGACACGTGGTCGCACCAGATATATTTTAATAAGGAAGGGAAAGCTTTACCTATTAAGTTGGTTCCAGGGTATAAAATCGTTAAGGCCCTTCTCATGGGTTTTCAAACGATATACCCATCGTTGCTCCCTTTCTAAGAGTTTTTTTTGTTGGTTACCCGTGTTTTTAACTTTTTCCAGTACAGTCCATTTCATCTCTGTGTCCTTGTGATTCTTTTCGTGATAGTGTGCTGTTAGTTTAGTAACTGTTATTGCTCTACGTATGGTGCTCCTATGTTCGCTAATGCGAACTTTGACCTTACGACTCGTCATCCCAATATATATCATTTCACATGGACATCTAATCATGTAAATCACGGATTCGGAATTACAATTAGTGTGTGACCTCTGTTCCCACGGTGACTGTAAGCCTAATTCCAAAGTCTTAGTATGTTCTGTAAATGGGCAGGCCACACATGATCCGCAGGGATAGTGTCCCATAACAGGTGGTGTTTTCCATAGTGTCATTTGATTTGTAGTTTTTGGTGTAAAAGTATTGGTATGTACTAAGGCATCTCTTAGGCTAGAATTTTTACTAAACGAGAACATGGGTTTTTCAAAAGATAGTCTGTTGGATGTTAGTATGGACCATTTCTTATTTATTATTTTCTTCAGTACATTGGATGAAGTATTGTACGTAGTCACACATATTAGCTGATCCGGCTGCTCTTTTACATGTGTTTCTAAAAGAGCTTCTCGTGGGGTGTTACGTGCTCTTTTATTTGCTCTTTCTACGATCTTAGTAGGATACTTCTTTTGTTTGAGTTTGTTTGTAAGGATAGCTGCTTCTTTTTTGTAGGTCTTCAAGTTGGAGCAATTTCTGTGTATCCTCAAAAATTGACCTACTGGAAGATTCTCTCTTAGGGAACGCGGATGGGCGCTGTCAAATCTCAATAGACTGTTCCTGTCTGTCGGTTTTGTATACAGGGAACTTTCAAGTGTACCTTCTTTTGCTGTAAACGTAACATCAAGAAAAGATATACTTTCCTTGTGTACATTCATAGTGAATTGAAGGTGAGGGTTCAAAGAGTTGATCCACGTTTTGAAGTTGTCAAGACTCGTTAGGTCACCCTTCCAGATCATAAGGACATCATCAATATACCTGTACCATTTACAGATATTTTCACTGAATGGATTATGTGTCCATATGTGTTGGTCTTCGAAACAGCTAACGTACAGGCATGCTAGACTAGGGGCGAATGTGCTGCCCATCGAAGTACCGTGTACCTGTAAATAAAGTTGATCTTCAAAGGTGAAGAAGTTTTCAGTAAGGGCCAGATGTATAAGAGTGATCACCCACTCAATTGGTGCTAACCATAGCCAGTCCTCTTGTTGCAGAATTTCTTGAACTGCTCTAATGCTTTCTGTCTGAGGTATATTTGTATACAGTGCTTCCACGTCCAAACACACCAAAAAGTTTTCCATTGGATTATATTCCACCTCTGTTAGGAGATTAAAGAGATGCTTAGTATCTTGAACATACGATTTAATCCTCTTCACCAAAGGGCGTAGGAACCAATCCGTATATTTTGATAATGGTTCTAGGACAGAGCCAATGCCGGAGACAATGGGTCTGCCCGGAGGAGGAGTCTTTCCCTTGTGTATTTTTGGGATTGTGTAAAACAAAGGAGTTCTGGGGTCTTCCTGGTTCAGAAAAGCATACTCCTTCTTGGTGATCCACTCTTTCGTGAGGGCGTCCGTTGTAAGTGCCATGATAGTGGTTTTTATACATTGTGTTGGATCCCTGTTGATCTTCTTGTAATATCTGGTATCTGCCAATAGATTCAGGCACGCCGTTCTGTATGCGTTAGTACTTTGAATGACGGTAGCGCCACCCTTATCCGCTGGTTTAATGACTATATCTGTCCTAGATTGAAGGGTAGTCAAAGCCTTGCGTTCTTTGTTACTCAAGTTGTTGAACCCGTTCCTCTTGGGTTGGAGTAACTCGACCTCCTTGGTGACTGCCTCTTCAAATGACAGTACTTCTGGGGGCATCATGTTAGTGGGGGGAAAAAAGGTTGACTTGAGTCTTAGATCGGTATAGGTACCACCTTCCGTAGGTCTTTCTTTATCTAGAAAGAAAGTCTTCAAACGTATCTTTCTGAAGAATTCACCCAGTTCACAGCGGAGACGGAATTTATCCAAATAGGTCGTTGGGACGAATCCCAACCCCTTGTCCAGAATAGTTTGTTCATCTGTGGTAAGGGTAATATCTGTAAGGTTTACCACTAGTCCCTCGTACTGCTCGTGCTGGGCTGTTGATCCCTGGTGTTGCTCCTCGTGTTCACTGAGCTTCGATCTTCTTCCCACTGGATTCTTTTGTTGCCTCTTCTTCCACGTCTCCCTCTTCTTCCGCCCTGACGAAAAAAATGTTGGTTAAAGTCAGGCTGAAAATATGGACCTGCTGGAAATTGAGGGGGACCATGATACTGAACTGGGCCGAAGGGACCCGGCCAAGGATACATCTGTTGATGTCCATATCTTTGGTTGTAATTTCCTCTACGTGGTCTTCTTGCTCTCCCTCGCCAGCTCTTGTTTGATCCATCGCTCGACCAGTCATCATATTCAGAGTCCGATGATGCTGTCTGTTCACTCCGTCCTGATCCTGAGTCAGAAGGTTCCTGACTTTTGTAATCATCTCTGATATACGGGTAAACCTTCTCATGACTGAACTTCTTCAGATCTTTTTGTAATTTGTTGATTTTATTTTGCATAAGCTAGTCTTTATGCTCGTTTACTTCTTTATTAACCTGCCAGAATGCCACAGTCAGAGCTATTCTTATGGTAAACCCCAGAGCGTGCATGTCGCCCCACCTGAAGGCGCTGCACTGGCTCCCGGTGATAAAGAGGATCCAGTTTAAGGCCCTAGTGCTCGCTTATCGAGCCTTCTGTGATACGGGTGCGGTTTACCTGAGAAGCAGGGTCCAACGCTATCAGCCTCAATGAGTCTGAAGGTCCTCTAGACAATTCCTTATAGTGATTCCCAAGATCACACGATCTCGGATAGGAGGACGTTCGTTTCAGGTTCAAGCGGCTCGCCTGTGGAGCGAATTGCCCCTTAATCTCAGATTGACTCAGGACTTGTTGTTTTTTAGGAAACAGCTTAAAGCGTGGTTGTTCCAACAATAACACTATGGTTGGTGGAGCGGGGCTCTTCTGTTACGGTTTTGGAGATTAATGCCTGGACACTCTTTGTGAGTATCCGCGTGCTTTATAAATACCTAATTTCATTTCATTTCAAACACTAAAGGATTATAGTTTGATCATCTAAGGTATTGAAGTATCCAGAAATAACATGGAAAACGTTACCGCTTCCGGATGAAAGCACCCGTTCTGATTAATTGACAATTTCCAGGAAGATTCTATTTGCATCCCACATGAGAATATAATATTCTGAATATTGTTTCACTGTTGCAGGGTAGGATTTCATTCCAAGACCCACTGAGAGCGGTCGTACTTGTGTGACCAGCTTTCATCAGATTCCGCAATGTTTCACAATCACGTAGCCCTGATGAGAGCCTCAGTACTTCTTGCCTAGGATTCAAAACGCGTTGGCACATAGCAACACAGAGGAACGTAAATTAATATCAATGTAATTAGAGGGAAACAAAATGAAAAGTGTCTCCCTCCATTTGTAGTTGTTGTTCCCTGCGTGTAGTATTACTTTGAGGTGGATTGTTTGTTAGCCTCTAGGTTTGTTTTGTTTAAAAGACATGATATGGTGCATTGTAATGTTAGCCATTTGTTTAATGTAGTGATGTCACATGTTTTAAATGTTTATTGTAGAAACTTTGATGTTTCGTTTGTAAACTGTTTATGTCTTGTGTTATTCTTTTCATGCATTTGAACTAGCGTGAAAAAACCCCACAAAATATCATTGAATAAAAGGTAAATACATAACCAGATAAAACTATAATCCTTTGGTGTTTGATCGTTGCTTTAAAGAAATAGCATACAAGTCAAACAGGTGTCAGGTCCCCCCCTCCATTTTTTCACAGGTTTTATGGCCCTACCTGACCCTGGTTCTTTGGGCCTAACCCCATTTGTTGGTCTACTTTTAGAAAGTGGGCATTTTCTTGCTTAATCATGCCGTGCCTCTGCCTGTCTGTAGAATGCACGTTTGGGTTGGCCGACAGTTGAGCCCTTGTGCATTCACTCTAGACAGTCACACAAAGGGAGCTGAGGTGTGCCCTGCATATCCTGATGGCCCATCACCAGCCTGATGGGCCTTCCTGAGCTAGACCCACCTCCCCTCCCCTGCACCTGCACCATTTAAGATTGTTGACCCATCTATGGTACTTTTTGCTAAAACAACTACATCCATTGATTTCCATGGGCTACACTTGCATCATTTTTTTAAGTGATATTTTGAATTGGGTATGTTGGATTTTTGTCGTTTTGGTCTTTTTTTATTCAGATAAGTATTGGATATGTTTTCTAAGCTGGTGTTGTCACCTTTTGTAGTGTTTTCACTGTGTTACTGTGTGTGTATGTACAAACGCTTTACACATTGTCTCTGAGATAAGCCTGGATAATCGTGCAAAGCAGGGGTTATTTTAGCTGTGTAATTCCCTTCCCCATGACTGAAGTGAGGGTCCCTACTTGAACAGGGTGCAAACCACTGCCAACTAGAGACCCCATATCTAATAGGAATAAAGGAGATCAGTGTTGTAAAATAGTGGAAAATTAGAATGTTGAAAAAAAAATATGACATAGTTGAGGAAGTCTGCAAGGCTTGCCTTTGGTTTTTGACTAACACTAGACTAAAGTGCAAATGAAACGTGTCAGGAATTTATTATTATATGCAGCACAGTACAGGCGCATTAAAAACCACAATTAACGGGCAAGCTATTTAATTCTTCATTAAAAGTGGTTGAATTTCTGTGTGTACTTCCAGGTCTACTCCCCAAGCATAGATTGGTGAATACATGCAAACATACGTTGCTTCCCATCCTGAAACATGTTCTAGTGATGATCCTGTCAGGAGCAGAAATAAATCCCTCTTTGTAGTGCAGATGGGAAAGGATCACCCACAAAATTGAAGGAGATGGAGGGGAACAGATTCATTAACTCATTGCGTGCTCATGACGAGCTGAGCTCGTCATAACTGCCACGGCTCGCACACGCGCGATTAATTCCCCGCCTGTGCGGGAAAATTGATCAGTGGGAGGGGTCGTGACGAGCTCAGCTCGTCATGAGCACAGCTCCACTGTGAGTCATGATGAGCAGAGCTCGTCACGAGCACAGCGGCGCCGTGCCCCCCCCCCCCGCACCGCGGGGGAATTACCCCCGCAGGGAAGGGGTTAATGAAGGAAATATTTTCCCAGTGGCGAAAGAAACCCAACAAGTTACAAAGTGCAAATTCACTTCTGCATTCAATTTTGTACACCCATACTTTTCGACGTTCATAAATGTATATGCATATGAGTAGTTTTAGGAATTTCCAATAGTTGCAGTTTCCAAGGTTTGCCCACTGACATTATTTGTACAGTCTCAGAAATGTTCACAAAATGTAGTATAAGTCTAGTTGTGTAAATGAATGGCTGCTATCTCTTGAGTTTAGTGAAGCCGTCCCAAAGCATATTCATTCTAGTAGGTTCAGAATTCTGTATAATGTTTAGTCTATTCTTGAAATCAAACTAGTTAAATGTTTTGTGCTAACTTTTGCTTTCATGAATGGGCTGATTAGTACCAGACGCGCGTCATAACCAACCCAGACTGATTGTAGATCTGATACCCAGTTGTCATTTTTAGGTCGAGCCTGGGCAGCGCATGCGCTGCTCTGCGAAGCATATGGACTTGAAGCTCCGCCCACTCTACACCCATATTGTTCATTGGCTTGTGTCATTGTCCACTGTTAACTGCGGCTTGTCATTGGTCAATAGGCTTAGCAGTCCCTCCTTAGTAACACCTTGTCTCAGTTTGTAACCTCCGATAAGGACACCCCTTGTTACTTGTGTTGTTACCCGGTTGGCTTTAATTACAGTCTCCAAGCACTATTTTCTCAAATAGTTTTGTCCTGCCTGCTGTTGCAGGCAAGACACCTCTCTCCGAACGTTTTTTGTTTTATTTATCTTTATTGCACGGGCGGCAAACGAATTTGCAATGCAATAGGTCTTGCATTTGGGAGAGTTTAAGCGGTTGGCATTGTAAATGATAATGCCTTTTATTTATCTGGTTTAAAAACAACACATAAATAAAAGGCATTGTCATTTACAATGCCAATAGCTCAAACTCTCGTAAATTCGAGACCTATTGCATTGCAAATGCTTGTTAACTGTTCTACTTTGTGGTAAATAATTGACTTCTTACAGTTGCATTTTAGCCATT
This sequence comes from Triturus cristatus, assembly GCF_964204655.1. Taxonomy (NCBI): domain Eukaryota; kingdom Metazoa; phylum Chordata; class Amphibia; order Caudata; family Salamandridae; genus Triturus; species Triturus cristatus. The sequence goes on along the minus strand of NC_140586.1, from coordinate 101,201,852 downwards.
TCTTTAAAGTATTACAACGTGACGAAGATGGAGTAGGCCTTGTCCACGTGTCACTTTCTGCCCCCTCCAACTGTATCTTACGAGACTGTCTATTGCACAAAAATAGCCAACTTGAAATAGAAGGTTTACGTTTCTGATGCCTACATTAGGATCTCTGATTTTGCAACATGCTAACGAATCTTTGTCCCATTGCCTCCCCTCCAATTCCCCTTCCCCCACCCACAGATAATGAGCAAAGGAAGAATTTACAAGGTTGGCAAACAAGAGAGGCAGCCGGGGCAATCGCTGGTGACCATGACGCTGCCTATCCTTCCGGACTACATACCCTCTTTCCGCATCATTGCCTATTACTACGTACAGAGCGAGATTGTGGCAGACTCCATCTGGGTGGATGTGAGGGACACCTGCATGGGAACGGTGAGCCATCCAAAGCTGCCATTTTCTACAAGCTGTCCTTGTAAGCCTTCTCCTCCATTGAATGTAACAAAGCCTGATAGCACATGTCGAGCCCTCCATGGAGATGGGTTACAGAGGAAGGGGGTTACAGGGAAGCCCAAAGGTTGCAGGTTCTATTGTAAACCCCATCAGATGGGGTAATACAACTGCTGCTGCTGCAGATCCGTGCTCAGTAGACAAAGCTGGTAGGGCTACTGAGCACACATTTTAGTGCCCATTGGGCATAGGGGCCTGGGACAGAGGGGATAGTTAAAGTCTAGTCTGGCCATGTGTTTAGTGACAGCTTGGTGCTGGTTTTGGGAGAAACTGGAATAGGCACATGAAAGTGAAAGTGAAAGTGAAACGTAATGCCCTGTGCCCACTGGCCATGATGAAAGCTCCTGCCTAGTGGGTACTGGCAGGTGGAAAGGGACATGTCAATTCCAAAGTCTGTGACCTGTGCCCACTGTCTCCTGCGAATGGATGCAGTCTGGGCCAAGGTGACACCATTGGCAGATGGAAGTGGGTGCTGGAAATGTCTAAAGGCCTAGCAGGCACAGCTGATGCCTACGCCAAGCAGGTATTGATAACAAAGGCACTGAAGACAGGGTTGCTGGGCGAAGTGAACAATCAAATACTACAGTCCCGCCTTCACCTTAGACAATATGATGTGTATTCTGGGGGTAGATGAATAGACACATTCTGGCTACTTGTTAAAGTATCCCCTAAAGCAAGAGTAAACCGTTTCAAGTTTAGTTTTAAAGCAATCCTTTTATGACATGTTTTCTTCAACAGCTGGAAGTATCGGGGGCAACAGCCAGTGACAATAGCGTAAAAGAGCCGGGAAAATCCATGAGGTTGAAGGTGACAGGTGATCACAATGCGAGAGTTGGCCTCGTTGCAGTGGATAAAGGTGTATTCGTTCTCAACAAGAAGCACAAAATCTCCCAGTCGAAGGTGAGTCCAGAGGGACACTTTCTGCCCAATGTATGACTTGTCGTGTTAGCATGAATCCCACCGAGAGGAAGCGATGACTTGTTTGATTCTCCAATCAAACCTGGGCCCTTCTTTAATGTCTACACCAAGAATACTGCGAGGCATCTCTACAATATCATCAGCATTAAATATTGAGACAGGGACAACTGCAGGTCTCTTACACATCCCTGGGAAATAATTATTGCTGTCACTGTATTGTTCTGTGGTTCAAAGGCACCGCTGACAGGCATGTGAACGTGCTTGTACAGTCCAACACTCACACAGGGGTAAGTAGCAATGCAGTATTCAAGAACATTACATTAAGCATTATGTGAATCGACAAGCCGGAGGGACCATGTTAAGACCATCTTGAGACATTAATAAAAAGTGACACTTCATTCTTTGCTGAAGAATGATACTGGGGATCCCTCTAGGATGCTTTGGTGGCGTGTTCTGTTATGGGGTGCCCCAGACGACGGCACCAGCTTCCATAGGAGGCTCTACGGAATTCTTCATATCCAATCAGTGTCTCTAGCCACTCTGAGTTTTAGACTTAACTAATACAAGTCCTGTATCTAACAGTGTGTGGCATGCCGGGCTGTTCTCTCTCTGGGGTGGACGGCCAGTGGAGTATTTCAGGGGCTGGCTGAATAGACGTTCCTGGTGACCTAACCAATGTGATGCTTACTTATTGCTTATTGGCAGATAGCAGCGTTGGAGCCACTTGCATGCTAAGAGAACAGAATAATTCTTTAATGCTCCTGTGTTGATTTTCTAGTGCATTATGAATAGCCTGTTACCACAGGGATGGCGGCCTACTGGGGACAGCAGACCACCATGTCTGTGATTGCTTGTTAAATAAAAAAATTGTTTTAGGTTGAGCCTTAGCAGTGCATGCGCTGCTCTGTGAGGTATGCTGTATTGAGGTATAACATAGAAGCTCCGCCCATTTCCCGCCCATCTTTTCAATTGGCTCCTGTTACTGTCCTTTCGAAATCGTTGCTTTTCATTCATGAATAGGCTTAGTAGTCCCTCCTTGGTACCGCCTTCTCTGCATTTGTAACCTCCCATAACGACTGGACTTTTTACTTGTATTGTTGCACAGTCTGCTTTATCTAGTCGGTGATCACTATTTTCTTTAATGATCTTCCCTATTCCACCCACAACGTTGCAGCTCTCCGTTATCTTTTATATTGTTATTAGTCCTGTATTTTTTCATTTACAGTGCGGTCCGCTTTAACTATAGCAGCAGCACTTATTTAATTACTTCATTTACGGTGCGGTCTCCTTTCACTCTAGCAGGCACACACATTTCTTTAATTTACAGGGCGACCGCTTTCCTATTAGCGGTTGCGCTACAAAAGCTTTCTTTATTTATTCAGTTTTGCACTTTGTGTAAAAGCGCCCCATAAGCGCTTTCACCTTAATGTTGGCCGTGCCCCTTTCTTAAGATGCAGCTCACTGTAACTCGAATACGGCGAGCAGAGTCTAAAGAAAGGGGCACGGCCACCATTAAAGTGGTCTCGCATTTGCGAGAGTTTGAGCTGTTAGCATTAATAATAACAATGCCTTTTATATATGTTTTGCTTTGAAAAGCACTTAAATAAAAGGCCTTATCATTTACAATGTCAACAGCTTAAAATCTCGCAATTGCGAGACCTATTGCATTTAAAATGCTTGTTTTGAAATGCAGCCCATTTTTCTTAAAGGAAAACGGGATGCATTTAAAAAAGGAAAATTAAACGTTATCGCTGCCAATCCCTTTTGCGACTGACTTACGATCTACTTGAAGTAGGCGGTAAACTGCGATTGTTTTATGACTGGATTCTGGTCGCAAAACAATCATACATCTCTCTGCGACTCGCTATTAGGAATGGATGCCCTTGGCACACTCCTTCCTAATAGCGACCCATAAACCCTAATTTGATAGTCGGTAACAGGTTATCAACTCGCAAAATTGGGTTGATACATGCTATAAACCGTTTTAGCGTTGCAAATGGCCTGATTCTCTGTTTACTACTGCTAAAACGGTCGTCCATGTGGCTCTTAGATTCTGTGTTGAACCATCTTGGAGCCTACCCTGGATCCATTCTGGAGGTTGGAGGGATATTATTTTCAGTGGGGTCCTCTAGACTCCTAGTCGGTACTTTTGAAAGCTCCTCATGCAGGAGGACTGAGCACTAGGCATCTTAATGAGGTTGTACATAAGTAGATCTGATGATTAACATGGAAGAGGGATGACTCTTGCTAGAGCTTATTCCCTGAATCCTGTTTAGGAGAACAGGACATGACCACTCTTGATAGGGGCCACCATGCTTATTCTTTAGACATCTTAAAAGGAGTAGAGAGTAACATCTTGTTTTAGGAGCCACCAACATTCTTCCTTGCATCCAATGCAGAAACTTGGTGTCTTAAGATGATTCTCAATGGGGTCCTCTGGGTTTCTGCACCAGGGGTCATGGTGAAGAATGGATAGTAACATAACCAGTGAGTGACATAAAGAATATTGCCATACCCCAGGCAATCAAAACTTTGGTCCCATCGGTTTTGCTCATTATGCAACACCAAACTGAAGTTGGTTAATTTTAGCCTCAAATTTTATCATGATAAAGCACAGGAGGCACAGTTAGAAAGCTGAAAAAGAAAGGCGATTATTAATCAGATATAGCTAGAGTAGGTCATGAGGAGACTTCCGATTTAACTGCAGGGAAATATTCAAGGGATCCATCTAAATTTGGAGATGTATCCAAGGTGCACTTTGAAATAAATGTTTGATCCATATGAATTTGGAAATGGAGACAAGGTGCACGTTTAACTAAACATTCCTGTGAGCCTCCTGAATTTGTGGATGGAGGCAAAGTGCATGTTGACCTAAATATTCTAGTGGTGCATTCTAATTTAAGAATCGAGACAATGTGCAGGCTGAATGTCTTGATGCAATGAGAGGGCTAAGTTTGTATTGACACAAGTAAACAAAGGTCTTAGTGGAAAGTCATTCCTAAGAAGGTTGCTTTGTGATTCCAGCCTTCATAAACATGATGGAGATCAATAAACTCGAGAGCACAGAATTGATGTACCCACTTGTCCAACTAAACACTTTTACACACCTGTTCCACTCTCTGTAATGGAAATAGCAGTTTAACTCAAAGAAATGCATTTCTTCTTGGGTAATTAATACCTTTTCCATTGTCATTTTTAGGTGTGGGACTCTGTGGAGAAGAATGACATTGGATGCACTCCTGGGGGTGGTGCCAACAATGTGGGGGTCTTTTATGATGCTGGACTGGCTCTTGAAACAAGTTTTAAGACCTCTACTCCACAACGATCAGGTATTTTATTCCTCCGATCGAACTACAAAAGGAATATACCTTCTTATGCATAAAGATCAAGATAAAGTCTACAACAAGAGCACTACCAACACCAGTACCTCACCAAATGTATTCACTGTATGGAGACCCCTTCAACACAGAAAATAAACTCATTTGCTGAACGCATACCCAATGGTCTCATTCTTTCTCTTCCTGTAGAACCTTCATGCCCTCAGCCAGGAAGCCGCCGGCGTCGCTCTGTTCAGCTGATAGATGCCAAAGCTGGCAAAGGTTGGTAGCAAATTTGAAAAATGTAGCTGAATTAATTTAAAGCCATATAAATCGATCAATGATTATTTGAAAAATGGTGTGTCCATTGATATGCAAATGTTTAAAACCTTTCTATTACGTGTAGGTTTAAAATGGACACAAATCACTTATAAGTTCTTTAAAAACCCTATGACCTTCCTCACAAAATGTACTTCTCCTTATTTTCTGGTGACAGGCCTTCACACCTACCCTCAGCACTCGTATATTTTCCAGAATTTTCAACCATCCATACCCAAGTCACCCTGACCTGCAGGTTGTTGCATGTCCCTGTTCTAAATTGCCATGGGCGTACCATATGTATACAAACCTGCCACTGGCAGTCTATGCCTGGTCTATAAAGATACAGTGATGGCCCCTACCCATCACCGACCACTGACAACCTATACATAATTTGAGCTGCCAGTGACCACTTGTACCCAGTGTAACATGCAGTAATGTAATGTGTGGAGGCTATCGATCAGAGCCTGGGATGCAAAGCTCCCGGGCCTGACGGTTTGCCTATTGACCTTATCAAAAGCTACCCAGATTTTTGGGCACCTCCATTGCTAAATGTTTTTAATAATTTAATTAGTTCTCCCATACCCCATACTTGGTCCTCCAGTATTATCGTGCCGATATTTAAGAAGGGGGACCGCACAAACCCGAGTTGTTACAGGCCGATCTCCCTGGTTGATAATACGCAGAAAATTTTCGGGAGTGTCTTGTACAATAAGATTAGGTCATGGGCCGAGGAATGTCAGATTTTACATCCGTGTCAGTTGGGGTTTAGGAGTAACTTCGGCACTGTGGAACAATGTCTTAACCTCAACTTGATCATTGGCAAATATAATATAGCTAAGAAATCACCTGTATATCTGGCATTCATGGACCTCACGTCGGCCTTTGACTTTATCAACAAGTCTCGGCTGTGGACCACTCTTTTAATTACGGTCTGGAAGAGTCCCTCGTATCTTTTTTAGCTTACCTGCATAAAGATCTACACGCCCGAGTACGCATTAGCTGGGATGGTGCTGTTTCCAAAGACATTAAGGTTGGTAGGGGGGGTCAGGCGGGGCTGTGTCCTGGCCCCCCTCTTATTTATGTTGTATATCAATGATTTAAGTCCCTGGTAACATTAACTCAAGACGCCCCACACATTAATGGTAATAAACTTCCTGCCCTGTTATATGCCGACGATGCGATGTTAATGGGGCGCACCCCAAAAGCTCTCCGTATTTTGGTGCCTGGTTTCGTAGAGTTCATGGCAGCCCCGGATCTATGCACCAATTTTTAAAAATCTTTTTTAATGGCGTGTGGGTCTAAGAAGTATTTTAATTCATCAATAGTTTTAAATTCCAATAGTTTACAGAGCACTCGCACTTTCCCATATCTTGGTTTGGTATTTGCATCGAATGGATTGTGGGCTGATCACGTGGCCTATTGTAGGAGGAAGTTCACAAATTCCATTAACACGATACTTGGGCTGCCAAAGCCGAGGAACACGGAGGTGGTATCCGCCACTGTTAAGATTTTTAGACTCCAATGCATACCAATTGCAACTTATGGTGTTGAAGTTTGGGGTCATGCTAATAGTGGCAGCATCCAGGGTGAAGAGAATAGATTCTGTCGGAAAATCCTGGGTGCACCCATCTCATCCTCCAAATACGCCAGTCATTGTGAACTTACCTGCCATATATTGAAGATTACATTAAGGCTCACCCAGCCCTATTTTGGATGAGAATCTGGAAAAATCCAGCGGCTCAACTCCCAAGAGAGATAATATCAGACTGTCTGAAATATGATAGGGGGATGGAGATACCATGGCTGGCTGCGGTTCACAAAAGTTTAGTTAGTGTGAATCATGAATTTGTATTTTTAAATCCCTCAGACCTTGGTACCACTAGCAAGAATTGCCTTCAAAGGGCCCTCTACGCATCGTACAAGAATGCTAGACTTGTCATAGAGCGTAAAAAAACGTCAGTCGCTAGATATATGCACATTGAGAATGTCTCATGCGCGATTTCCAGCTACCTGTTAAAACCAATCTGCCATTGGGAAAGGGGTTTACTCTTCCGGCTGAGGACTGACACCATGAAATTTATGCTCTCTTTCCCCGCGGGTTTTATTCCTAATCTCGATCTCTTGCTATGTCCATGCAATAACCAACATAAACAATCGATGTTGCATTTTTTATTTTTTTGTTCTTATTATTTAATATTTACTAAAAGGTTTTTGATTCCTTATTTTAAAGCCTCACCCAAGATTAATTACAAGGTAGCTTATGGGAAGGCCATTGCTCTAAAAGGCGATGAACTAACCTTTCGGGTTGGCTCTTTCCTGAAGGCGGCGGTGCGCACTCGCAATTCTATGTGCCCCTGCTGAATCTTAGCACTTTACTTCATCGTTTTTTTTTAACCTGTAGGCTATATGTTTTTAATGATTTGTTCCATTATCAGCTTGTGCATTGTATTACTGGAGGTCCAATTTTAATCTTAATCCTAGTTGATGTTTTAATTGTTTCTTTGTTTTTGGAATTTGTGTCTGTACTTTTATGGATATGCACTTTTATCCGAATAAAGTTTATATTGATTGATTGATTGATTGTAATGTGCCTAGTCTAAACTAGATATAGCTGATGATGCCAGTAAGAGGGCAGTCAAACATGCCATACTGGCTGTAGATCTAACCTGCCTGTGACTTGTATTGAGTCTATTTACTTGTGACAGTCTATTCTAGGTCTAACTTGCCCATGCTAGCTTCTATCCAGTGTAACCTGCAGTGGCCACCCATCACTGGTTTAACTAGTTGGTGAGAGCCACAACCAGACCAACTTGCAATGGATGCCCAGCTCTAGTCTTAACACGGAGTAAACCCATCCCCTTTCTAACCTGCATTGTGAACCCAAACATATTGTATCTTGCTAGAGATATCCGATACTCCATCAAACAGGTAAGTAGGAATTCATACCATGTGTAACCTGTCAGTGTGGGCTGATAACAATCTTAAGCTGTTAGTGAGTGCCCAAAACGATTTCACCAAAGCACGTTCTTTAAACTGTCTAATAATAAATGCTCGATCACTCTCTATAAACAAACATCATATCTACGACCTTCTCACTGTGACAAAACCTGACTTACTCTTCATAACTGAATCATGGTTGGGAGATGAAATGGCTCCAGTCCTGCATAAAGTCATTCCTCTAGGCTTTCAAACTGTCACCCAAAATCGAATTGGCAAAAGAGGAGGTTGTCTAGCTGTTGTGTTCAGACAAACATTACATATCACTAAAGCTGACGTTGTCTCCATAAAAGATTGTGAGGCCCTTTTCACCAGATGCAATGCTATTCCATCTTCCTCCTGTAACTTCCTGCTCCTTTACAGACCTCCACCTAGCAATGCAACTTTCCCTGACACACTTCTAGACACAGTTTCAAATTTCATAACTCCACACTCCAACCTATTTGTTCTGGGTGACCTCAACATTTGGTTTGACAAACCCAATATGCCCAATCCCAAAACAATCATCCCAGGCCTAGACGCACTGAACCTGTATCAGATCGTCCAAAAACCCACACACATCGCTGGACACATCCTAGATGTCATTTTTGCAATTACAGAACTATTTACCTTTCAAATAATGATTCCAATCACATGGTCAGACCACAATTTGCTTGCTTTCCAACATGAAACAACACAAAGCGAAACACCTAAAACCACCTTACGTCCATCCACCTATCGACCGTGGAACAAACTCGATTTGGAACACTTAGAAACACAACTAACATCCAGTACAGATCTAGACACAATAAATTCTGTTCCAAAACTGTATGAGTGGCCACAGGAAGCTTTTGATATCCTAATACCACTAAATCCGACACAACAGAACAAAAGAAAACAGGCATCATGGAGAAATACAGAGATAAATGAGATAAAATAACAGATTAGAAAGCTGCAAAGTGCCTGGATCAAAACAAACAAAAATAAAGACAAACTTTGCCTACAGACACTTAACAGATTATACAGGTCAGCTATCAAAAAATCTAAGAAAAGGTTCTATTCAGACAGAATGCAAAATGCGAAATGTGCAAATAAAGAATTCTATCAAATTCTCACAGAATTTTGTAGACCAAATTGCGTAGAAGGAGCTCATTCCGTTACTCAAGATTTCACAGACAAACTGGCAAATCATTACACAGCCAAAGAGGACATGTTGGACTCATATTTAAAAGAAAGACAAAGCACCAGCCCTTTTCCAAAACAAAAATCCAAGAATACTCTAACCCAGCCTCTTTGTTCCTTCCAACACATTTCACACGATAAATTTATGGACCTGGTCAAAACAAGAAGGCCTGCCGGCAGCCCGTCTGACCCGTGTCCACCGCAAACATTCAAGAGAATTCTTTTAACAACCTCTGCTGCCACACCAGTAAGAAGAATCATCAACAGTTCCTTAACTCCCAGAATATTTCCTGAAGAACTCAAAAGGTCATACATACGCCAATTACTGAAGAAAACAGACTTTGATCCACTGAACCCTGACAACTACAGACCAATTACAAATGGACCTTTCCTGGGCAAAATGATAGAAAGAGCAGCATTCGCCCAGATGTCACAATTCATTGAAGATAATGTCATACTTTTAGACTTCCAAACGGGATTACGTCCAGGAAAAGGCACAGAATCTGCCCTCGTTGCCATCTGGGATGACCTGAAGAACACAGTTGACTGGAATGGGGTTGCTGCGCTACTTCTCTTAGACCTCCTGGCTGCCTTTGACACAGCTGACCATGACACTCTGATACAAAGACTCTACGAAGCAGGCATAGAGGGGATTGCTCTAGACTGGATCACATCCTACTTTCGCAACAGAACTAATGTCATCCATACCCCCCTTGCTCGTCCAAACCATACTTCACAAAAGCTGGGGTCCCTCAAGGCTCTATCATCTCACTATGCTTTTCAACATCTACATGAAGTCATTACTGGCACTGATCAATCAATTTCCCCTCGCATACTATAACTATGCAGACGACATGCAAATACTCTGACCAACACACAAGGTAGTGGTGGATATTGAGTCGCACAATCACATGCACATTTGAATCAGAGGAAGAGGCATTTTGATACATTACATATGTCTAGGGATGAAACCAACATTTCATAGGTGCCAACTCAAGGTCAGATATCCCACTACCATGGATATCGATTAAACAGGTCAAAAAGGCCTGTAGCACATACAAACAGAGAGACCCCGGCACTCTAATATAGTGAAGCCAAACATATTTGTTTGAAATTAATCTCATACACTGCAAATACCAGATAATAAAGAGAGAAAACAGCTTGGCATAAAAAATGTTATCAGGCGTACGAGTATATACTGTAAACATCCATTTAATAATTGTCAGACACAGAGTGATACATCTAATAAGTTACATCCCGTGTCATAAAGGGTTGAAATACATAGTAGACACAGGACTTGACACGTAGAACGTTGAATCAGAAACAGCCAACAGCCAACGCGCGTTTCGTCACCACCGTGACTTCCTCAAGGCTTAAATATTCGGAGCTCTGAAGCTAGTAAGGATGGCTAGGATCGGCCTAAAACCCTTGTAATCTCCGAAGTCCTACGAATTCTTATGGGGAATCCGGATGTTCCAATTTCCATGTATTGACAATGAAGTAAATCAAGCTTATTAAGCTTGGTTCGAATATGACTATCTTGTACTTGATCACCTAAGTTTCACCAAGATCCTGGAGAATGTTTGAGTTCAGCGAGCAGTTTCATAAAAAACGTTCGGGCGAGTAGCATACAAGAAATCCTGCTTACGATCAGTGCCCGTTCTCTGTAGTGTCACCTCCTAATGTGATGAATATTCATACAAGTATCTTCAAAAATTGCGTAGGAAAAATTTCCGCAAGCTTGTGTTACGCTCTCGTCAAAGCATCCAGTTTGTTCACAAATTCAAGGAACCATGATAAGATCCTCCTGTTTCGCAATGCATACCGTCCCGAAATTCCTGCCGTCCATGGGCTTCCTACCTATATTTAAAAGAAAGACAAAGCACCAGCCCTTTTCCAAAACAAAAATCCAAGAATACTCTAACCCAGCCTCTTTGTTCCTTCCAACACATTTCACACGATAAATTTATGGACCTGGTCAAAACAAGAAGGCCTGCCGGCAGCCCGTCTGACCCGTGTCCACCGCAAACATTCAAGAGAATTCTTTTAACAACCTCTGCTGCCACACCAGTAAGAAGAATCATCAACAGTTCCTTAACTCCCAGAATATTTCCTGAAGAACTCAAAAGGTCATACATACACCAATTACTGAAGAAAACAGACTTTGATCCACTGAACCCTGACAACTACAGACCAATTACAAATGGACCTTTCCTGGGCAAAATGGTAGAAAGAGCAGCATTCGCCCAGATGTCACAATTCATTGAAGATAATGCCATACTTTTAGACTTCCAAACGGGATTACGTCCAGGAAAAGGCACAGAATCTGCCCTCGTTGCCATCTGGGATGACCTGAAGAACACAGTTGACTGGAATGGGGTTGCTGCGCTACTTCTCTTAGACCTCCTGGCTGCCTTTGACACAGTTGACCATGACACTCTGATACAAAGACTCTACGAAGCAGGCATAGAGGGGATTGCTCTAGACTGGATCACATCCTACTTTCGCAACAGAACTAATGTCATCCATACCCCCCTTGCTCGTCCAAACCATACTTCACAAAAGCTGGGGTCCCTCAAGGCTCTATCATCTCACTATGCTTTTCAACATCTACATGAAGTCATTACTGGCACTGATCAATCAATTTCCCCTCGCATACTATAACTATGCCGACGACATGCAAATACTCCTTCAACTGGAACGCCCCAAAGACATTGAAAAGTCACCAATTTTTGGTTGTCTCAGAGCTGTGAATCAATAGTTGATGTGGAGCCATCTCAAATTGAATGCTTTCAAAACAGAAATACTCACGTGTGGCGATTGGAAAAATTATTGCCGCATGGCCTGATGATCTGGGAACACCGCCTAAAGTACCGAAGGAAGTAAGAAACCTCTGAATGACCATGGACTCCAAGCTTTCAATGAATGCCCAAGGGGACAAACTAGCAAGATCAAGCTTTGTTACTATAAAAACTCTGCAACTAATTTTCCCCTTCTGAGATTTAAACTCAAGGTCCAGGCTACTATCTCTCTTGCCCTGTCCAAACTCTATTACACTAATAGCCTCTACCACGGATCATCTTTAACAACTATAAAATGACTACAACTGATTCAGAACTCAGCTGCCAGACTACTCTTACATATAAAGCCACATGACCACATCCATCCTGCCTTGAAAGCCCTGCATTGGTTACCGGTTGCCTGAAGATCCATGTTCAAGCTGCTTTGTATCACCCACATAGTGACACATGGAATAGGACAGCTCCTCATCAGGAATAAAATCACGAAACACATTCAACAAAGGAACATTGGCTCTAGAGTGGCACCTTGCCTCAAAATCCCAACGTACAAGAAAAAAACCATGGGTGGGATATCCTTTTCTGTTCAAGCAACCAAACTATGGAACTCTTTACCCCCCAACATAAGATCCACGGATAACCACCTTATCTTCAGAGAATTGCTCAAGAATTGGCTCTTCCCCATATAACCACCATACGCAAACGGAAAAATACAGCATATCCCTCTGTATATAAGCATTTATTTGGACTATAGATTTGTACCTATATATGTGTATTGCTTTGTATAAACATGTATAATAATTATGTTTAAAAAAAATATAGATATTAGTTCTGCTTAACAAATGTACATGTTACTGGTTGTTACATTATTTTATACTTTTAACATGTAAATAAGTGACTGCATAAATAATTAAATCTTTTATCATAACTATTTATCTACAATAGCTTCACTATTGAATTACAAAACACAAAAAATAAAAAACAAATTATAATTTAAGGTACAACAACACTTGAAAGCCGGAGTTTATTGAAAGCGTCTTTAATCAACTTTTAATACCATATATATATATATATATATATATATATATATATATATATATATATATATATATATATATATATATTCACTTAAAAAACCATAGGTTTCACACATGTTATAGTTAGGTGGATATTTCACTCGTAAAAAACCAATGAAATTCCCCCGTTATAGTTAGTTCAGATAACTATAACTCGCGCGCCCGCAATCCTGCTCATGACGTCACATATTACATCACTCATGACATGGTCAGTGGCATCACTCATGACATCACTGATGATCCTTGTGATAGAGTGGCGGTCGCGCGAGTTATAGTTATCTGAACTAACTATAACGGGGGAATTTCATTGGTTTTTTACGAGTGAAATATCCACCTAACTATAACATGTGTGAAACCTATGGTTTTTTAAGTGAATTTGCAAGGTTTTTTAAATGCTAATTCCTAACTATAACGTGTATGAAACCTATGGTTTTTTCAGTGAATTTGTACGTTTTTTTAAATGCTAAGTTATGCATGTATTATCATTTTTTTATATATTTATTTTACAATAAATTTTTTTTTTTTTTTTTTGTTTTTTTTGGTTTTTCTCCGTGCGTGCACATTTCACAGATGAAGGGAACAGAGTCTTCCTCTTGAACTTTAGACTCTGCATCGGTACTTACTTGTAGGTACCACAAAAAAAACACTTTATAAACACAACGGCTCTTTTTAGAGCCCCCTAATATCTAAACACTTAAATGTGATTTTTATTTCTTTTTTTTTTGTTTTTTTTCTGCCGTGTGCGTACGGTAAGCTTACCGTACGCGCACTCCGCGATTTTTTTCAAAAAAATTTAAAATGTATTTTTCATACTTTTGGGTCCTTCTTGGACCCCCTGACAAACGCTAGGGGGTCTGCAACTCTCTTCGTTGCCCCCTTTTCACGTTCTCCACCTTTGTTTATCAGTGTGAGACACACAAAATGGCAGCCGACACTTCCTGATTTCGACCGATTCGAATGTTTACAGTCATGTAACCACCAATCAGAATTGAGCTCGCGCACGGCAGCGTGCGCGTACGGTAAGCTTACCGTACGCGCTCGGAGCGCGCTTATAGATATATATATGCTTTTAAATGCTATTTTCTCAGGAACTACTGAATAGATTTACACCAGACCTGCAAAAGGCACATCCCTGACCCGAGGACTACCTCTCTGCCAAATTTCAAGTAATTCTGTTCAGCCATTCGGGCTGTAGCTTGGACTAAAGGTCCTATGGGAAAATGCATGGGGAAAACGCGTTTTGGGACCCCCCCTTTTTCTCAGCCCCCGCTTGACAAATCCCCCCAAGACTTTCAGGGAAGGAGCGGAGCGGAGCGCCCCACCTATTTGGAAAATTTCGCGAGGATTCGTCAACCGGCGCCAAAGTTATTCGAAATAGAATGTTGCAGATTTCCTATGGAAACACGGTCCTAACTATAACTATAACTATCTACTGGCGACCGCCAGTAGATAATATGTATATATATATATATATATATATATATATATATATATATATATATATATATATATATATATATTTACCTTCCGTGTACATATGTATCTATATATTTAATATTTTTCTTCTAATTCAGCATATCCAATGCACTACCCTATTTCTCATCGCATACCTCTATTAATATATCCTTGACCTCCACTCTCTCATTCATCTCAAACCCCATACCACTGCTATGACCCCTCAAATAACCCTTTCTAGACTCTTCCCTCCTCTACGCCTTCTTACATCATCTCATACCTCTTTTACTATTCAGATCTCCCAAACAAGACTTTCTAACCCTGTACCTCTGACTCTTCCCCTTCCACCTCCCTTTTACTAATCACAAACCCCCTCCTACTCCTATGAACTAAAAAAAAAAGATTCTAGACCCTTCACTCTTCTATCCCTCCTTCCCTCTTCTATCCCTCCACTGTTCCTTTCAATCCAAAAAAACAGAATAACATGTCCACCATTCAAATTAACTCCCCTCCACCTCCCCTTTACTCACCCCAAACTCCATCCTACTGCTATAAACTCCGCAAAAAAAAATATCCTAGACCCTTCTCTCTTCCTTCTTAATCCAAATAACTGACCAACATATCCACCACTCAAATTACTTTCATATTTCACTATACTAATTCACCACTAATCCTTTATGGGTTCCGGAGTAGCATGGTACTCGTCGAAAAAGCACTTCAACACCTCAGCAGGGGTAGCAAGCGCTATATAAATGCAAACCGTTTTCCCTCTTCTATCCCTTCACTATACTTCTCAATCCAAACAACTGACTAACCTATCCGCCACTCAAAGTACTTTTATATTTCACTATACTAATTCACCACTAATCATTTATGGGTTCCGGAGCAGTGTGCCACTTGCTGAAAAAGTGCTTCAACGCCTCGTCAGGGGTAGTATGCGCTATATAAATGCAATTACAATACAATACAACACCGGATCTTTAAGCTGCTCGCCCAGATGTCACAATTCATTGAAGATAATGCCATACTTTTAGACTTCCAAACGGGATTACGTCCAGGAAAAGGCACAGAATCTGCCCTCGTTGCCATCTGGGATGACCTGAAGAACACAGTTGACTGGAATGGGGTTGCTGCGCTACTTCTCTTAGACCTCCTGGCTGCCTTTGACACAGTTGACCATGACACTCTGATACAAAGACTCTACGAAGCAGGCATAGAGGGGATTGCTCTAGACTGGATCACATCCTACTTTCGCAACAGAACTAATGTCATCCATACCCCCCTTGCTCGTCCAAACCATACTTCACAAAAGCTGGGGTCCCTCAAGGCTCTATCATCTCACTATGCTTTTCAACATCTACATGAAGTCATTACTGGCACTGATCAATCAATTTCCCCTCGCATACTATAACTATGCCGACGACATGCAAATACTCCTTCAACTGGAACGCCCCAAAGACATTGAAAAGTCACCAATTTTTGGTTGTCTCAGAGCTGTGAATCAATAGTTGATGTGGAGCCATCTCAAATTGAATGCTTTCAAAACAGAAATACTCACGTGTGGCGATTGGAAAAATTATTGCCGCATGGCCTGATGATCTGGGAACACCGCCTAAAGTACCGAAGGAAGTAAGAAACCTCTGAATGACCATGGACTCCAAGCTTTCAATGAATGCCCAAGGGGACAAACTAGCAAGATCAAGCTTTGTTACTATAAAAACTCTGCAACTAATTTTCCCCTTCTGAGATTTAAACTCAAGGTCCAGGCTACTATCTCTCTTGCCCTGTCCAAACTCTATTACACTAATAGCCTCTACCACGGATCATCTTTAACAACTATAAAATGACTACAACTGATTCAGAACTCAGCTGCCAGACTACTCTTACATATAAAGCCACATGACCACATCCATCCTGCCTTGAAAGCCCTGCATTGGTTACCGGTTGCCTGAAGATCCATGTTCAAGCTGCTTTGTATCACCCACATAGTGACACATGGAATAGGACAGCTCCTCATCAGGAATAAAATCACGAAACACATTCAACAAAGGAACATTGGCTCTAGAGTGGCACCTTGCCTCAAAATCCCAACGTACAAGAAAAAAACCATGGGTGGGATATCCTTTTCTGTTCAAGCAACCAAACTATGGAACTCTTTACCCCCCAACATAAGATCCACGGATAACCACCTTATCTTCAGAGAATTGCTCAAGAATTGGCTCTTCCCCATATAACCACCATACGCAAACGGAAAAATACAGCATATCCCTCTGTATATAAGCATTTATTTGGACTATAGATTTGTACCTATATATGTGTATTGCTTTGTATAAACATGTATAATAATTATGTTTAAAAAAAATATAGATATTAGTTCTGCTTAACAAATGTACATGTTACTGGTTGTTACATTATTTTATACTTTTAACATGTAAATAAGTGACTGCATAAATAATTAAATCTTTTATCATAACTATTTATCTACAATAGCTTCACTATTGAATTACAAAACACAAAAAATAAAAAACAAATTATAATTTAAGGTACAACAACACTTGAAAGCCGGAGTTTATTGAAAGCGTCTTTAATCAACTTTTAATACCATATATATATATATATATATATATATATATATATATATATATATATATATATATATATATATATATATATATATATATATATTCACTTAAAAAACCATAGGTTTCACACATGTTATAGTTAGGTGGATATTTCACTCGTAAAAAACCAATGAAATTCCCCCGTTATAGTTAGTTCAGATAACTATAACTCGCGCGCCCGCAATCCTGCTCATGACGTCACATATTACATCACTCATGACATGGTCAGTGGCATCACTCATGACATCACTGATGATCCTTGTGATAGAGTGGCGGTCGCGCGAGTTATAGTTATCTGAACTAACTATAACGGGGGAATTTCATTGGTTTTTTACGAGTGAAATATCCACCTAACTATAACATGTGTGAAACCTATGGTTTTTTAAGTGAATTTGCAAGGTTTTTTAAATGCTAATTCCTAACTATAACGTGTATGAAACCTATGGTTTTTTCAGTGAATTTGTACGTTTTTTTAAATGCTAAGTTATGCATGTATTATCATTTTTTTATATATTTATTTTACAATAAATTTTTTTTTTTTTTTTTTGTTTTTTTTGGTTTTTCTCCGTGCGTGCACATTTCACAGATGAAGGGAACAGAGTCTTCCTCTTGAACTTTAGACTCTGCATCGGTACTTACTTGTAGGTACCACAAAAAAAACACTTTATAAACACAACGGCTCTTTTTAGAGCCCCCTAATATCTAAACACTTAAATGTGATTTTTATTTCTTTTTTTTTTGTTTTTTTTCTGCCGTGTGCGTACGGTAAGCTTACCGTACGCGCACTCCGCGATTTTTTTCAAAAAAATTTAAAATGTATTTTTCATACTTTTGGGTCCTTCTTGGACCCCCTGACAAACGCTAGGGGGTCTGCAACTCTCTTCGTTGCCCCCTTTTCACGTTCTCCACCTTTGTTTATCAGTGTGAGACACACAAAATGGCGGCCGACACTTCCTGATTTCGACCGATTCGAATGTTTACAGTCATGTAACCACCAATCAGAATTGAGCTCGCGCACGGCAGCGTGCGCGTACGGTAAGCTTACCGTACGCGCTCGGAGCGCGCTTATAGATATATATATGCTTTTAAATGCTATTTTCTCAGGAACTACTGAATAGATTTACACCAGACCTGCAAAAGGCACATCCCTGACCCGAGGACTACCTCTCTGCCAAATTTCAAGTAATTCTGTTCAGCCATTCGGGCTGTAGCTTGGACTAAAGGTCCTATGGGAAAATGCATGGGGAAAACGCGTTTTGGGACCCCCCCTTTTTCTCAGCCCCCGCTTGACAAATCCCCCCAAGACTTTCAGGGAAGGAGCGGAGCGGAGCGCCCCACCTATTTGCAAAATTTCGCGAGGATTCGTCAACCGGCGCCAAAGTTATTCGAAATAGAATGTTGCAGATTTCCTATGGAAACACGGTCCTAACTATAACTATCTACTGGCGACCGCCAGTAGATAATATGTATATATATATATATATATATATATATATATATATATATATATATATATATATATATATATTTACCTTCCGTGTACATATGTATCTATATATTTAATATTTTTCTTCTAATTCAGCATATCCAATGCACTACCCTATTTCTCATCGCATACCTCTATTAATATATCCTTGACCTCCACTCTCTCATTCATCTCAAACCCCATACCACTGCTATGACCCCTCAAATAACCCTTTCTAGACTCTTCCCTCCTCTACGCCTTCTTACATCATCTCATACCTCTTTTACTATTCAGATCTCCCAAACAAGACTTTCTAACCCTGTACCTCTGACTCTTCCCCTTCCACCTCCCTTTTACTAATCACAAACCCCCTCCTACTCCTATGAACTAAAAAAAAAAGATTCTAGACCCTTCACTCTTCTATCCCTCCTTCCCTCTTCTATCCCTCCACTGTTCCTTTCAATCCAAAAAAACAGAATAACATGTCCACCATTCAAATTAACTCCCCTCCACCTCCCCTTTACTCACCCCAAACTCCATCCTACTGCTATAAACTCCGCAAAAAAAAATATCCTAGACCCTTCTCTCTTCCTTCTTAATCCAAATAACTGACCAACATATCCACCACTCAAATTACTTTCATATTTCACTATACTAATTCACCACTAATCCTTTATGGGTTCCGGAGTAGCATGGTACTCGTCGAAAAAGCACTTCAACACCTCAGCAGGGGTAGCAAGCGCTATATAAATGCAAACCGTTTTCCCTCTTCTATCCCTCCACTATACTTCTCAATCCAAACAACTGACTAACCTATCCGCCACTCAAAGTACTTTTATATTTCACTATACTAATTCACCACTAATCGTTTATGGGTTCCGGAGCAGTGTGCCACTTGCTGAAAAAGTGCTTCAACGCCTCGTCAGGGGTAGTATGCGCTATATAAATGCAATTACAATACAATACAACACCGGATCTTTAAGCTGCTCGCCCAGATGTCACAATTCATTGAAGATAATGCCATACTTTTAGACTTCCAAACGGGATTACGTCCAGGAAAAGGCACAGAATCTGCCCTCGTTGCCATCTGGGATGACCTGAAGAACACAGTTGACTGGAATGGGGTTGCTGCGCTACTTCTCTTAGACCTCCTGGCTGCCTTTGACACAGTTGACCATGACACTCTGATACAAAGACTCTACGAAGCAGGCATAGAGGGGATTGCTCTAGACTGGATCACATCCTACTTTCGCAACAGAACTAATGTCATCCATACCCCCCTTGCTCGTCCAAACCATACTTCACAAAAGCTGGGGTCCCTCAAGGCTCTATCATCTCACTATGCTTTTCAACATCTACATGAAGTCATTACTGGCACTGATCAATCAATTTCCCCTCGCATACTATAACTATGCCGACGACATGCAAATACTCCTTCAACTGGAACGCCCCAAAGACATTGAAAAGTCACCAATTTTTGGTTGTCTCAGAGCTGTGAATCAATAGTTGATGTGGAGCCATCTCAAATTGAATGCTTTCAAAACAGAAATACTCACGTGTGGCGATTGGAAAAATTATTGCCGCATGGCCTGATGATCTGGGAACACCGCCTAAAGTACCGAAGGAAGTAAGAAACCTCTGAATGACCATGGACTCCAAGCTTTCAATGAATGCCCAAGGGGACAAACTAGCAAGATCAAGCTTTGTTACTATAAAAACTCTGCAACTAATTTTCCCCTTCTGAGATTTAAACTCAAGGTCCAGGCTACTATCTCTCTTGCCCTGTCCAAACTCTATTACACTAATAGCCTCTACCACGGATCATCTTTAACAACTATAAAATGACTACAACTGATTCAGAACTCAGCTGCCAGACTACTCTTACATATAAAGCCACATGACCACATCCATCCTGCCTTGAAAGCCCTGCATTGGTTACCGGTTGCCTGAAGATCCATGTTCAAGCTGCTTTGTATCACCCACATAGTGACACATGGAATAGGACAGCTCCTCATCAGGAATAAAATCACGAAACACATTCAACAAAGGAACATTGGCTCTAGAGTGGCACCTTGCCTCAAAATCCCAACGTACAAGAAAAAAACCATGGGTGGGATATCCTTTTCTGTTCAAGCAACCAAACTATGGAACTCTTTACCCCCCAACATAAGATCCACGGATAACCACCTTATCTTCAGAGAATTGCTCAAGAATTGGCTCTTCCCCATATAACCACCATACGCAAACGGAAAAATACAGCATATCCCTCTGTATATAAGCATTTATTTGGACTATAGATTTGTACCTATATATGTGTATTGCTTTGTATAAACATGTATAATAATTATGTTTAAAAAAAATATAGATATTAGTTCTGCTTAACAAATGTACATGTTACTGGTTGTTACATTATTTTATACTTTTAACATGTAAATAAGTGACTGCATAAATAATTAAATCTTTTATCATAACTATTTATCTACAATAGCTTCACTATTGAATTACAAAACACAAAAAATAAAAAACAAATTATAATTTAAGGTACAACAACACTTGAAAGCCGGAGTTTATTGAAAGCGTCTTTAATCAACTTTTAATACCATATATATATATATATATATATATATATATATATATATATATATATATATATATATTCACTTAAAAAACCATAGGTTTCACACATGTTATAGTTAGGTGGATATTTCACTCGTAAAAAACCAATGAAATTCCCCCGTTATAGTTAGTTCAGATAACTATAACTCGCGCGCCCGCAATCCTGCTCATGACGTCACATATTACATCACTCATGACATGGTCAGTGGCATCACTCATGACATCACTGATGATCCTTGTGATAGAGTGGCGGTCGCGCGAGTTATAGTTATCTGAACTAACTATAACGGGGGAATTTCATTGGTTTTTTACGAGTGAAATATCCACCTAACTATAACATGTGTGAAACCTATGGTTTTTTAAGTGAATTTGCAAGGTTTTTTAAATGCTAATTCCTAACTATAACGTGTATGAAACCTATGGTTTTTTCAGTGAATTTGTACGTTTTTTTAAATGCTAAGTTATGCATGTATTATCATTTTTTTATATATTTATTTTACAATAAATTTTTTTTTTTTTTTTTTTGTTTTTTTTGGTTTTTCTCCGTGCGTGCACACTTCACAGATGAAGGGAACAGAGTCTTCCTCTTGAACTTTAGACTCTGCATCGGTACTTACTTGTAGGTACCACAAAAAAAACACTTTATAAACACAACGGCTCTTTTTAGAGCCCCCTAATATCTAAACACTTAAATGTGATTTTTATTTCTTTTTTTTTTGTTTTTTTTCTGCCGTGTGCGTACGGTAAGCTTACCGTACGCGCACTCCGCGATTTTTTTCAAAAAAATTTAAAATGTATTTTTCATACTTTTGGGTCCTTCTTGGACCCCCTGACAAACGCTAGGGGGTCTGCAACTCTCTTCGTTGCCCCCTTTTCACGTTCTCCACCTTTGTTTATCAGTGTGAGACACACAAAATGGCGGCCGACACTTCCTGATTTCGACCGATTCGAATGTTTACAGTCATGTAACCACCAATCAGAATTGAGCTCGCGCACGGCAGCGTGCGCGTACGGTAAGCTTACCGTACGCGCTCGGAGCGCGCTTATAGATATATATATGCTTTTAAATGCTATTTTCTCAGGAACTACTGAATAGATTTACACCAGACCTGCAAAAGGCACATCCCTGACCCGAGGACTACCTCTCTGCCAAATTTCAAGTAATTCTGTTCAGCCATTCGGGCTGTAGCTTGGACTAAAGGTCCTATGGGAAAATGCATGGGGAAAACGCGTTTTGGGACCCCCCCTTTTTCTCAGCCCCCGCTTGACAAATCCCCCCAAGACTTTCAGGGAAGGAGCGGAGCGGAGCGCCCCACCTATTTGGAAAATTTCGCGAGGATTCGTCAACCGGCGCCAAAGTTATTCGAAATAGAATGTTGCAGATTTCCTATGGAAACACGGTCCTAACTATAACTATAACTATCTACTGGCGACCGCCAGTAGATAATATGTATATATATATATATATATATATATATATATATATATTTACCTTCCGTGTACATATGTATCTATATATTTAATATTTTTCTTCTAATTCAGCATATCCAATGCACTACCCTATTTCTCATCGCATACCTCTATTAATATATCCTTGACCTCCACTCTCTCATTCATCTCAAACCCCATACCACTGCTATGACCCCTCAAATAACCCTTTCTAGACTCTTCCCTCCTCTACGCCTTCTTACATCATCTCATACCTCTTTTACTATTCAGATCTCCCAAACAAGACTTTCTAACCCTGTACCTCTGACTCTTCCCCTTCCACCTCCCTTTTACTAATCACAAACCCCCTCCTACTCCTATGAACTAAAAAAAAAAGATTCTAGACCCTTCACTCTTCTATCCCTCCTTCCCTCTTCTATCCCTCCACTGTTCCTTTCAATCCAAAAAAACAGAATAACATGTCCACCATTCAAATTAACTCCCCTCCACCTCCCCTTTACTCACCCCAAACTCCATCCTACTGCTATAAACTCCGCAAAAAAAAATATCCTAGACCCTTCTCTCTTCCTTCTTAATCCAAATAACTGACCAACATATCCACCACTCAAATTACTTTCATATTTCACTATACTAATTCACCACTAATCCTTTATGGGTTCCGGAGTAGCATGGTACTCGTCGAAAAAGCACTTCAACACCTCAGCAGGGGTAGCAAGCGCTATATAAATGCAAACCGTTTTCCCTCTTCTATCCCTCCACTATACTTCTCAATCCAAACAACTGACTAACCTATCCGCCACTCAAAGTACTTTTATATTTCACTATACTAATTCACCACTAATCGTTTATGGGTTCCGGAGCAGTGTGCCACTTGCTGAAAAAGTGCTTCAACGCCTCGTCAGGGGTAGTATGCGCTATATAAATGCAATTACAATACAATACAACACCGGATCTTTAAGCTGCTTGTAACTGCCAGTAGCCACTTCATCCTTGAGCAGTAGCCTTTACCCAGTATATCCCGGCGGTAACAGCCAAATCCAGCACAGCCCACAAAGACAGTTTATAACCAGTCCCCCCTGCCAGTGGCAGTTCATACTGAGTGTAACCTGCCATTGATGTAGAAAACAAAAAAAACAATTATGTAAATTATTGAATTAATTTCAACCAGTGGCAACTACTGAGACCACATTCCGATCCATTGTTCTTTTTATTAACAGTCAAATGGAAATTAGACTTGGTCCAGCTCCAACTGGGCATGTCTAACACAAACTACCATGCCAAATGCCCTGTAGACAGGGACACAAGCAAAACCAGACCTAGTGCAGTCTTTTTGGGCCTCCTCATTGAGGCACAGCATGTGTCCAATAGCACAGTGAGCACAGGATGCACATCACGGCTTACCTATTGACAAACCTAGTTTAACATTGCCACCTCGGCCAATGCCCAGTTTAATCTGATGTGGCAGTATGTAACCCAGTTTAACCTGTAGTGCCAGCTGCAGTGGGTTCAATACATAAACTGACTTCTTGGAAGCACTGATAATTTTCCACGCAGGAAAAATATTAAACCATGAAAAAAAACATTTGGTTAGAATTCCATAAAAGGACAGACAAGTTTGCAACACTGAGGAAAAACTCATGGAAATAGTGTTAATATTAACAAATCAGAAAGGCAAAATAGTTTAAATAAAAGTGTAAATAAGTTTGCTGACTTACAGCAGAGAGGACTGGGTTTTTGCCTTGCAAATGACCCGATCAGAAAAACCTTGACAGACATCATCTATAACCTCTATTCCTTGTCTTGACCTTTCTTGCCTATATGTTTTCTGTATCTCTTACTGTTGTATGTACAGCGTCCCTATATAGCTTAGTTTGGATGTGCTTAAAAACAATATAATAAATAAAAACAATAGAATAGGGTCATGCGATGCTTATATTTTTAGTGCCAGTCATGTAGGAAGGCTATTAAAGTATACCTATTTTTCATTGAAAAAACAACTCCTTCTAAAGTGCTATCACCAGCTCCTCCTCATACAGCATGTTAGTCTTTATGGTATGTCAAATTATAAATTCTTGAAATCAATTGTGGTATTTGAGTGACATAGAGGGAGACATTCTGTGAATATCCTTGTTTTACCATTTCAGCTGCAAAGTACAAGGGCATGGAGAGAAAGTGCTGTGAAGATGGCATGAAAGAAAACAACATGGGGCACAGCTGTGCAAAACGAGCTCGATATATCAGGGAGACCACAGAATGTGTGAACGCGTTCATGGACTGCTGCGAGTTTATCAGTAAAATGCGGCTGGAGAAGAGACGGGAGCAACTGTTTTTGGCAAGAAGTAAGTGTAATTCACCTGTGTCAACATCATCACTGAGAGTAAAAATACATAATATAAGGAATAAAGTACCCCCTGCCGTACATTATAAGTACAAGTCAGTGAGGTGTTCCATAACCATATGGAGGAACGAGACTGAGTTCCTTTATAAGGTTATGGAACTCCGAGGTGACTTGCAATATCTTCATCATGTATGCCAAGGGGTACTTTATCCCATATAATATATGATCACACCATCACCTTTCCCACAATCCACTTAAAACCTTGGTGCATAGCTGTTTTATATGTAAGAGCAAGCATGTTTGCAAACATGAGAATACAAATAAAACTTATAGTGCACAATTAAACACACAAAAAACCTATTAGATATTTGTTGCAAACAGGTCAATGCAAGTCAGTTAAAAAAAGAAAGCTGCAGTAGCTTGGAATGTGTAGAAATATGCAGAAAGATTTTAGCTTTCCTCTATCTAAGGAGTGCAAAAAATAAACGTATTCTCTCTACTTGCCATGTTAAGCTATTAAAATAGAGCAGAAGAAAGAAAAGCAACGTTCCGTTTTCATTGCTTTAAATAGCTTCTTCAATTATGCTGCGTGACCTGAACTGACTTTCATCTCAGCTGCTGGCTCTGGCAGCAGGCATTGTGATGTCAGACCTTGACTGTAATAACTTACCCTAGTTGAGTTATGACGCCTTTTCTTTATAAGCGGCGACTGAGTGCGTCACTAGTCGCCGATTATAAAGAAATTTGAGATGTGCATTTATACAGGGATTACAGAAACCCATTTATTATATAATAATATTACTCATAATAATACAACTTTTATAGCACTTTCATCCCTTCATTTAAAGCTTGTTGTACATGAAAATGCCAAATATTCTTGTAACACTGAGAATTTATTGGTCTCCTTGAGCTCCCAATTTCGAAGGGATCGGATGAGCACAGAGATTTGCTCACAATGAAATAATCTGGAACAGCCAGGATTAAAACTCATGTTCAAAGTTACGCAGCCAACAATTTAGAGACTAGCCCACCACTATAGAACAAATATATGATATACACATTTTCACACACGTATTACTTTTCAGTGGAAATTCATAATCTTTCCATCAAATTTCAAAAGATGGCAAGTACTTGAATTTGGGCACGTGACCCTAAAGAAAGAAAGCTGAACATCCTTAAACACAATGGAAGAGATAATAAATCGGATGTTTGCTGTTCAGCCTTTTCTAGGCCACCTTTATTTTATTCTTCTAGGCGACATTGAAGAAGGATACTTATCGGATGAAGATATCACCTCCAGGACCGAGTTTCCAGAGAGCTGGCTCTGGAAAGTGGAGCAGCTGGTGGATTCTCCGGATGAGAATGGGTAAGACTGCTCTGTATTAAGAAGTCATCTACTAATCAGCAATACATCAACTTCAAATGGGTGCACACAGTTTCTGTCAGTTACAGTGGGCTCTGCATGCAGCAAGTCACTTCCTTTCGTGACCAAAGGTCACAGGCAGGGCTGCCAAATTTTCAAAACTTACATTTATTTCAATTTGTCTCTTACTGTATACAACATGTTTTCTTGGATGAACCAACAGATCAACCTACTTTTCTGCCTGTCAATATCAAAATTGCTTGCAAGATTTGTTTCAAAATAATGTCTTTGTTGACTTTTCGCTATTCTACATTATCCTTCTTACAAGGACATTATCAATATGCAGGGGGACACGAGTACATGAGGCATGTCGGCCATAGCGTCCACCCCAGCTTACCAAATCACCTGTCTCCTTCCCTTACATCATATCAAATTCCAACTGTGCCTCATCTCCCCTCATTGTTTTTGAGGAGTATTAGTGCCTGGACAAACACATTCAGGACTTTGTGGATTTAAATAGCTTGTCTCTTTAGTGCAATCCCCACAATATTGGTTTCTAAATTATTGTAAGCAATCAGTGTTCCTATTCCAGAATAAATGGCCCAAAGTATACTAGAATAAGTACATTTGTGTCAATAAACAGATGTTTAAAAAATCTAAATGTCTGTCCATTATGGGATGGAATATGAAAATTGGTTGCTTACAATGTAAATAACAATTTTGGGTATGAGATTTTGGTGCCTTCAATCTTTATACTTTTAGTTTTCCATATTATATTTCTACAATAAAAATGCCTCACTGATAAAGTGCCTTGATTAGTCATTTGTTAACCACAAGAGACATAATTCAGAAATGTTTGCACTGCAGGTTTACAAAGTTTTTTTAAACCTCACAAATCTTTCATCTTCAAATAGGTTCCAAAACATCGAAAGAAATAGAGTGCGAAAATGTCAGCTCAAAAGAAGGTTGTAGTTTGAAAAATGTGCAAAAGAACAAATCTACTCCATGAAATAATTTTTGAGAAAATTCTGTTGCAAAATCTTTTTTCCCCACAAAACTACCACGCAATCAATTTTCAGTGACTTCGTAAACCCTGAGTTAAATTACCTTTACATTTGAATGTACAACTGCTACATAATTGAGGGACATAACTCCTTTTGGCAGCCCTGCCATCAGGCATGCTATGGAGTTTCTAGTAGTCATAATATTGTTTATTTAAACATCTGGTTATTGCAACAAATCACACAATTACAATTGGAATTAATAATGTCCACGCAATGCCAGGTACAATCAAGTCAAATGTAAACATTGCTTAGTTTGTGATTTGTCATATTCTATTGATAAGATCAACCTTTCAATATCAGAACTAAGTCACTTTATGAGAATGCCTAGCTTTTTAACTATTCCCCATTAGATAGCATAGTCCCCAGATTTAAGCGCAAAAGAATGGGCGGTTCGAGGTTTTCCAAGTTGGGCCCCCAACTTTGGAACTCCATGCGATCAAGATTAGAAAGGCAACTGATTATATGTGTTTCAGGAAAAAACTGAAAACCTGGCTCTTCACTCAAGACTATTACTAGTTACAACTTCTGTGATGGTACTAAACTCGGCACCAAAAGACCTGTTGGTGTATGTGCGCTTTACAAATTTCCCATAACATAACATAACAGCAAGGAAAAACACACTTAAGCTATTATACTTAATAGCATGCCCACGTACATTGCCCTACTCTGTATCCTCTCCCCTATTGTACTACTAAATATCGACCTCTAGAATATTGTTTTACAAGAAAATCAAGAACAGAACATCGAGTGACAAAATATCAAAAGGCAAGTGTATATAGATATACTATTCCTAACTCCA
Organism: Triturus cristatus; assembly: GCF_964204655.1. Taxonomy (NCBI): domain Eukaryota; kingdom Metazoa; phylum Chordata; class Amphibia; order Caudata; family Salamandridae; genus Triturus; species Triturus cristatus. Next base: position 101,173,602 of record NC_140586.1, on the reverse strand, counting down.
CATCTACGAACCTTGAAGATGCACACACACACAGACACACTCACCCACACACATACACACACAAACATATATACACATTTTGGACTCTTGGGTTCCAGTTGTTGCCAAATGTCCCTGAGTTTGGAGCGTTGAATGCTGGAGGATCATCCAGTGTAATATTCATCCAACTACACAAAATTGCCAAATAGAGAAACACTCACTCAGAATGACTCAAGTGCCACTGTATCATTTATTACAAACACGGAGAAGACGGAGTTTGGCCATTGCGGCCTTGATCATATGACAAGCAGAAAAAATACCACTGTAATAAATTGTCAGGCTTAAACAACAGACTCATGTATCGGGTGCCATCTTGAAACAGAGCAAATGCATACACAATATCATGAAAACTTTTGAACTTACCATAACATTACAGAATATTTTGCACTAATATCATCTATCAGAAAATTTATGCCTTACACAATTAACCATATCGCTGCCCCGATGCAGACAAGAGTCAATACAAAACATGTAATATGCAGAAGTAACCCTTGAGTGTGATGTCATAATTAGTATGTGTCCTCTTTCACGAGTTACACCTATATTAAAGACAACAAACTTAAAAAAAACAAAACAGACAAGGGATTTCCTAGAAGTGCAGTGCATTAGAGTTATCTATTGGAGGTAGAACAAATAATAAACCCCAATATTGTCAGCACAAAACCCATGATTTTTAGCAATCGAGCCTTGATAAATCAATACAAATTTTGAACAGTGACACGCGTGATTTTTTCTTATCTGTGGTACAATTCCAACACCCTGTGAAGTGAAGGGTAAGGGGTTCAAAGTCATCAGCACTACCTCACTTCGAAGTGAAACCCTTCCTTTTCCCCTGCAAATAAAAATATGTGTACATGTCAATAAAAAACAGGAACAGTATAGCATATCAAAAGATGACATCAGAGTAACCTTCCTCTAAATGTATCCATAGCTCCTCTTCCATATTCCACCCATTTTGACCCTGATTTCTACATCAATGATGTTTCCCCAATACCAGATTTGGAGGCCTGCTCTAAGATGTAATGTGACAGTAAATTCCTGTCACTTGCGTGCATCTCTTGAATGTGCCTAGCCATGGGATAATAGGCATCCATGTTGTCAATGGCTCTCATATGTTCAAGAACTCTGATTTCTGCCAGGTGTATAGTACTCCCTATATATTTGTTCTTGCACGGCATTACAGAGCATAAATAACATAATCAGAGCTGCATATGAGAAACTGTCTAATGGTCATGGTACCCTTGCCTTTGGGTAAAGGGAATTCTTCCTTACTAGAGCAATTTTATGAACTTTGCATTTACCATAGGAGTAAAAGCTTTTGAGGTCAACCTATCCTCCTTTTTATGGTTATATCGCCCTTTGACCAAGAGGTCTCGCAGCAATTGTCACTTTCCTATAGGTGACACTAAGTTTGCTATCAAGCATATGCCCCTATAATGGGATCACTGACTAGAATTCTCCAGTTTCTCCCCAGTATCTGACCAACCTTCCTAAAATCACCACTGTATGTTGTAATTATCCTGGTTTTGGTTGTCTTCCTTCTTTTCCTCCCTTCTCTATGGCCTTGAAAGAGGAACAAATCTCTGCTTCTAGTACTGACCTTCTCAACTGCTCGCTCCAAAACCCACTATGAGTCCCCTTTCTCTTTGCACATAGAAATCATGATTTTCTGCTCCTGTAGATATGCCTCATCACTTCTGCAATTTATTTTGTCTCTCAATAGCTCCCCAAATGGAATACTCCATTTCAGAGTCTCGGGTGACTACTGAGGGCATGTGTGTAGGAAAGTGCCTCTTTTTGCATGGTTACCCTCACTTTTTACCTGATGTTTGATGCTTCTTGTCTAAGTGTGCCCTGGGTTCCTGCTAATCAGGTACCCAGGGCCTGTGTTCTTTACCCAAAACTGTACCTTTGCTCCCACATTGTCACTCCTCTGGCCTACATATGGTTTAGGTTTAGGGATTTATAGAGTGTATGGCTACCCGCAGGCATTCCAGCGCTATAACAGGTAAGGGAAGCTATCTGGAACGAGAGTTAAGGGAACAGCCAGGTTTTAAGTTTCTTTTTAAAGGACTGTTCGTTTTCCGATCAATCGCAGCTCTGGGTCCATACTGTTCCAGAGTTTGGGTGCCAGATGTGAGAACGATCTTCCACCCCACCTTGACCTCTTAATTCTGGTGGTGTTCATCAGAAAATTCGACCCTGATCTAAGACAGCGGCGAGGTGAGTAGTGGGAGATCAGGGTTCGCAGCATGGTCAAACCTCTCCCTCTATGTGCCAGGCGAAGAAACTTAAATTTGATCCTGGTGTGGACAGGAAGCCAGTGTAGCTCTCTAAGGGATGCTCTAGCTGACTGATTCCTGGGTATATTAGGAAGCAGTCAAGCTGCCGAAATCTGTACAACCTGTAGCCTGTTGGTGACATATTTGGGTGATCCGAGGTATAGTGAGTTTCCATAATCGAGTCTAGATACAACCCAGGCTTGCACCACCGTCCTTCTCGATTTCTCTGGGAGTAGGCCAAGGATTTTCCTGAGCATCCGAAGGATGCCAAAGCATGTGCCCGCCAGCTTTTTGGCTTGCGTATCCATCGTTAAATTCTGATCGAGCCACATACCCAGATTTTTTATGGCGCATTTAGAGGTTGAGGAAAGAACCCAGGTGGCTGGCCAAGGAATCTCTAACCGAGGGTTAGAATTGCCACCCAGGATCATAAGCTCAGTTTTGTCCACATTCAGCTTAAGGCTGCAGTCCGCCATCCATGTCCCTATCCTCTCCAGACACGGGGTACGTTGCTTATGGTCGGGGTTCAGGAAGTCAGCTATTAACACCACTAATTGGGTGTCATCGGCATATGACACAATGGAGAGTCAAAACTCCTGGACTATGTGGGCTAATGGGCTCAAATATACATTAAGGCGAGTTGGACTCAGGGAGGAGCCCTGAGGTACTCCCCATGGAGCTGAGAGGATATCTGACAGGAAGCCGACCTACATGCACTGAAAGGGCCTGTCGCTCAAAAACGAGGTACCCCATTGGTTGGCTGTGCCTTTGATTCCGATAACAGGATTTTGTGGTCTACCGTGTCAAATGCTGCGCTAAGATCTAATAACACAATAGCAGCGGTCCTTCCCTGATCTAATATGCTCTTTAATTTTCCGATGACAATGAGTAGAGCTGACTCCGTATTTTGCTCTGGCCGAAAACCCATCTGGGTCTGATGTAAAAGACAGTGCTCTTCCAGAAACTGTGAGATCGCACTATTCACATGTTTCTCTGCGATCTTTCCCAAAATGGGCAGGCGTGAAATTGGGCGATAATTTGCCATGACCATGGAGTCTAGCTGAGGTTTTTTCAGCAATGGTTTTACGATGGCGTCCTTCCACTCTTTAGGCACTATCCCCTTTTCAAGAGAGAGGGAGATGAGGCTGGTAAGTTGAGTTAAGACACAGTCCCCACCTTGAGCGAGAATGTGGGGCAGGGCAGGGTCTATAGGGGACCCTGATTTAATGTTCCGTAGAAGGGAACCTGCTTGTTCCTCTCCTAGCATAGGAAATGAAAACATAGCAGGGGGAGAAAGAGATATTGCCTGCTTGATGCTAATAGGGAGTACCTGACTGTTTTTCTGGTCATTAGTTACAACTGAGGTTTGCCTTGTGTTCGAGTGAAGTGAACTATAAATCATCTCAGCCTTATTCTTGAAAAACGAGGCCAGCTCATTACACCTCTCTATTGAGTGTTGAGAGAAGTGGGCACCTGAATCAACTGTTGTAAGTGATTTAACAATCTTAAACAGCTCCTTCGAGGAGTTTGAGGCCCTCTTTATGTTTTCTTCATAGAAGACTGCTTGTGCTTTCCTGATGTTCTTATGGTATAGTCGGATGGCTGCCTTGTATGCTAGCTTGAGCTCGGGGGCGTACATCTTCCTCCAACTTCTCTCTAGTTTTTTACAGCTTTTCTTTTGGGCCACCAGCTCAGGGCTAAACCATTACGACCTGTTGGATTTGTTGGCCCTGGTTTCCTAAAATTCCTTGCCACCGTTCCATTCAACTAGATTGACCAGTTTTTTGCGCTTGCTCCAGGTCCCCTATTTCTGGTGGGGCGGTTGCTTCAAGGTCTGTAAACCAGTCTGATCGTTCAAGTGAATATTGAAATCGCCTAGTACAGTAAAGGCACTTTTCTCAATCAACAGCCCAGCCAGAATGTCCGGAGTCGCCTCCAAAAAAGGCGTGCAGGCCCCTGGCGGCCTGTAGATGAGACTGCCTGAGAAAGAGGTGGTCGGGGTAAGGGACAATCTAAATGCAAAGGTTTCGCAGTTGGCAATCTTACGGTGGGTGATAGCACAAGCCAGAAGCGCTTTACAAATGATGGCAATGCCACCTCCAATTTTACCTATTCTGTCTAGTCGGTATATCTCATAGCCATGGGGGAGGGAGCTTACGATCACGGGGACATATACGTTCCATGTAAAACGTGCCAGGGGCACCAAGAGCCTTATAGCCAGAGTAAGTTTCTGAGGGCTGAAGCATATTTTTTGCCACCCTCAGAGACTCCTCCCCTGACCCATACACACTGCCAGTGCAGTCTGTGTGCCAGGGGAAAGCCCTAAATCTACAAGTCGACATGGCACACTTCCCTGTGTGCAATGCCCCCCAAAACTCTGTCTGTAGAATAGGTCAGTCATCCCTCTAGCAGACATTACAGCCAGACCTAAGGCAGGGTGCACTATACCCCAGGTGAGGGCACAGTGGCATGAGCCATGGGCCCCTGCAGTACCTGTGCCATTCTCAGGTTTGTAAGTGCAGTGAAGCCCTTTTAAACCATGGGCTGGGAGTTTGGCACCCCGAACTCCACAATAGCTTTACTGAAGACTGAGAAGTTAGTATCAAACTTCTCAGCCTATTAAACCCACACTGATGCCTGTGTTGGATTTAATGGCAAATGCACTCAGAGGGCATCTTAGCGATGCCCTCTGAAAAACGACCTAACTCTGGTGCTTTGGAGTGGCTGCTTGCCAGCTGCCACCCCAGACATGATTCTGAAAGCACATCCTGGGCAGAGGTATCAAGCCTCCTCCCCCAGGATGGGCAGGGTCCAAGAAGGGGAACCTTTAAAGGCGTGCTGCCTTTGTTAGCTGACCCTGTCTTTTACTGCTCCCAGCATCTGGCCCCCACCGGGTCTAATTCCCACTTTGGAGGGGGAGAATCGGCTGGAAAACCAAGATAGGAGGAGAGGTGTGTCCTCCTTTGCCTACTCCACCCCTCAGGTGAAGGAGGCGAGGCAAAGCACAACTCTCAGTCCCCACTGTGTAAGTAGCACAATACACAGTGGGCTCCAGGGGGAGACCAAACCATATACTAAAATAGTGGTATAAGAACCACGACTCGAGTCAAGACAGTGTCTAGGAGGTGTACAATTGCTGGGATCCCAAGCAACCACCCAAGGTGAGTACATAGGGACCCCACGGAGGACGGGTGCAGAGTGGAACACGATTGCGTGCTCTGTACAACTCTATGGGAGAGTCGTGGTTGAAGAGTTAAAGAATAAGGACCCTTCCCAGTGGATTACGAGGAAACCCCTTGGAACTTAGAAGGTTGGAGAGCCACTCCACCCATGGATACAGTAATACCAGAGTTACCTATCCCAGGGAAGCTGGGTGCATAGGTTTGAAGTGATGTTGGAAATCATCGTCGTTCTCCATGGAAGACCTCAAAGAAATGCCACTGCTGGAAGGAAGAAGAATGTCCGGTGGAATCCACACGTAGATTCTTGAAGAAAGGAACCTGAAAGCAGAGGGGACAGAGTCTGGGTCACTCAGGAGTGACCAGGGGCTTGGGAGACAAATGCCCACCGATGTCGGGTGCTTCAGGTGCGATGAAGGGGTTCTTGACTCTTCTGCTGCAGGGACCAGGAGATGTCTTAGGATGACCAGGAGCCGGACACAAGCTGTTCTACGAAGGATGTCGAGTGCTGAAGGGTCGATGTCTGACGGGAGCACCAACAAGCCTTGGCAGCGGCAACCAACGAAGATGGTCAAGATGATAGATTGATTTCGATCTGGCCCAGCAAGGACCAGGAGACTCACCACAGCAAGGGGAGTCAGGGCAGGCCTGAAGCAACAAAGGAAGCCCAAGAAAAGCAGTGTTGACCCTCAAGACAGCCCACAGGCCGGAGGCACAGGAGTCGGGAGGGGACCTCAGGCAGTTTCACAGAACAACAGCTAGCAGGGCACAGAGTGCAAGGAGGCCAGACTCCCTTGTAGAAAATGTGCGCTGGGGTCAGGGCTACAAATAGCCCGATGCACAGAATTGTTGCGTTCCAACAAGCATGTGCAGCTGCAAATGAACAAGGCGCACAGAGGTACGGGTTATGCAGTTCCCACGAGGGATACTGGCCTGAAGCTTGGGGAGAGAGCAGCTTGACCTCTGAGACCTTCGGAATCCACCTCCTGTGTTGCTGGAGCCTTCGTAGTCCGCAGGAACTCAGGATCAGCAGACCGGTCAGATGCGTTACGGTGCCTGAGAATGCAGGGGGGTGACTCCTTCACCCCAAGGGAGATTCTTCAATTGTCTTGGAGTTCCACAGGGTCCTGCATGGAGCCTGTATGGAGCACAAACACAGACGAGGCTTTGGACGGAGTGGGAGACGAAGTCGGGCCCAGTCGAAGTCCAACGAAGTCCAGCGTGTCCAGACGGTCGAAGGTCAGTGGTTTCTTGTTCAGAATCTTGTCCATGTAAAATCTAATGTCCTGTAGTCAGTTATCCCTTTTTGTACCCACGGGAGAGGGTTGGACAGATTCAGGGGATCCTCCAAGGGGAGGGTCGGGACAGTGGGGAGGATATTCCCATGTCCTTTGTCCAGTTTTGCGCCAGAGCAGGAGCCAATGGCTCCCAGAACTGGTTTGAGCTGGACTATGCACAGAGACACCAAATGTGCCCCTCGTGCAGACTTTTTGGCACTGAGACAGTGCACCCGCCCAGCCCCAATACACTAAATCCTGTCTGGAAGGTGATCACACCTCCCTGTGACAGGATGCCTATTGTTCTTCCTTCCGGTGCTCGAGCTTGGCTCAGCAGCAGGAGGGCAGAAATGTGTGTCTGGCTGGCAGCAACCATTTTGTGCTGTCCGGGTCGAGAAAGCTGGTACCGGTAGACCTAGGGACCCAACGAAGCTTGCTTCAGAAGGGGGGAATCATACCTCCCACACCAGTTACTGGTGTGGAGGTATGATTTGAAGGTGTTTGATACCAAACACAGCATATTTTGTTGCAGCCATCTTCAAGATAGCATTTTACGCAAGCATATAATGCACCTCTACCTATATGTCTGGCTGTGTCACAGACAACCCGGGAGAATGGTCTCCGAAGGCTGCAGAGGGGCTCTGCTCATGCAGGAGCACCCTCTCACGTAAAACCCAGCACCCTGCCTTCAGGATTGATAAGGCCTGCTATAGGGGTGACTGATTTTTTAATTGTAGTGACGTATAGATATAGTAAACCTATATATTTCGTAAGTGGTGCAAACCCCAGCTTACACAGGCTGCAATGGCAGTCCTGTAGTTCCATTTTGCATGGCCTCTTAGAGGTGGCTTAATACATGCTTCAGCCCATGGGAGGCCTCTGGGGTAACTATGCCCTGGGTACATGTGTACCATATACTAGGGACTGATAAGGGTACCCCAGTATCCAATCTGGAGTGTACCTAGTACAAGTTTTACAGTTTTAGAGGAGAAAGCAGATAGGCTGGGTTCCTGATTAGCAGTATCCCAGCCAGACTAGTCAAAAACAGTGGGTGCAATCAGCAAAAAGTGGAGGTAACCATAAGAAGCAAATCCTACTTTCCTACACCCACCATCTTGAAGATAGGGGGACCCAGCCAACCAGAGTGAGGCTTATGTCCCCCTCCCACTGAAGGGTGGATTAATAGGGGGTGTACCCCCCCAAGAAAGGGACCCATTGGTCCCAACCTGTACCTACCTGAAACTTAGTATTTAAGGGCGACCTCGAACCTTGCCTCCTTAGACAAGCCAGAAGAAGAAGGCCCATAGAGCTGTGCTAAAGGAAGACGAGGAAAACACCAACTGCCTTGACCCTAGCCCTACCGGCCTGTTCTGACCTAAACCGGCTCCAGCGGAATCCGGGCGTGTCCAGCAGCCCCCCCAGGACCCAGAGGACCTACCCTGCCTTCCCTGCAATGACTCTGTTGACCTGATCAAGAACCAGACTGGCTCCGGCCAAATCCACTCTGCACCCGATGCCCATGGCCCGAGTTTGAGTGGCCCAACAACACGAGGAGGTCCCCCCAGTGAACCTGACCTGGGATCTAGTGATCTCTGATCTCTTTGTTCCGACCAGAAATCTCCCGTTGAAAACAACAGGGCACCTGATGCCAAATCAGCACCCTGCACCAGGCCACCCCTGTGCCCCTGTGGGTGCACCTTGTGTGGTAACTCAGATCCCCCTATGCCCTTAGCTTAACTCTAGGAGCTTTGCTTCCACAACCCAGTGGCTTGCCCAAGAGCAGCCACCAACCGACAGCCTCCTAGCCCCCTAGGCTAAAATTGGGCCTCAGGACTCTGCACCCAGCCGCCCTAGTGCCGCTGAGGGTACTCTTTGAGTGCATCCTTGACCCAGGGGAAACTTTGTTCTAACCCCAGAAACTCAACCCTCAAGACCGATTGCTTTCCTGCAAACCGATAACCATATTTTCCTCCATAGGATTGCATGGACTGTTTTTCCTCTGAAAAAGTTCTAAGTGTTGAGTTGTGTTTTTATGGAAACCTAAGCAACTGTGTTTTACTGTCAAAGTGATTTACTTACCTTAGTCTAGGAAATGTCCCGGTGTGATATCTAGGCATACCACACTGTGTAGAAAAAGTTATCTAAAAAGTACTCTCAAGAGTAATATATAAAGGAATCACAGAGCAATTACAAATATCAACTGTTTTACAAACCTGTAACAAAGTCAATTTAATCCAGCTTGCATATGCTGATCAATCTGTTTTGAAAAGTAACATTTTACTTACCTGTACCAAGTTCTGCTTGTTTATAAAAATAAAATTCAACTAAAGAAATATTTTTTGTACAAACAATTGGTCTGAGTTCAGCCTGAGTGTGTACAATAAATGCTTAACACTACCCTCTGAAAAAGCCTTACTGCACTCTCACACTACCACAAATAAAGAGTAAGGTGTTATCTGCTTTTACCTTTGTATGCATTTGTGTATCCACTGGACTCTGTGCACACTATACCTTAATTTGGCATAGTATGTACAGAGCCAACTTCCTACAATGTGGCAAACTGTTACCTGTAGGTTTTCTATAAAACTTTTTATTGCTTTTGGTACAAGTAAAGTCCAATTTGAGTTTATACCTCCTCCATGCCTTTCCAAATGATAAATAAATCATCTATAAATCTGAGCCACCATATGGCATGTGCCATTTCCTCAGCCATGTCTGGAGCAGTGCACACCTGTTCCTCCCACCAACCCATGAAAAGATTGCTGTTGCTGGGGATGAGACAAGTGCCAATCCCGTTAAGCTGACAGTAAAAGGTACCATCAAACAAAAACATTTTGTTGGTCAGATAATAGTCTTGCAGCTCTGTTATCATGTCATTATGTGCATTATGTATGGGTCTGCCCTGAGAAAGTGCTTGCAGGCTTGTATACCATTTAGATGATCAATGCATGCAAATAATGAACAAGCATCCCGTGTCATCGTAAACAAAATTGTCATATTTTGGAGAATGTTGGAAAATTAGAGGGATATGGGATTACTTAAGAAGGAGGAGGTTTAGTATTTGAGGATTGACATACCTGTCATGTTTGTTCTTTACCTGCTTCCCAAGGTACTTAAAACCCAACTAACCTCCCTGGCAGACCTATAGTTTCTTCCAGATGAAGCGCTCTCAAGCAAGCATCTAAGTATGTAGTTCATTTTCTTAGAAACGTCAGGCCCAATTCACAAAGGTAAACTTTGACCTGAAGTCTAACTTTAGACCTAATGTCTAACTTTAGATCTGAAGTCTAAGTTTAGACCTACAGTCTAAGCTTACACCTAAAGTCTAATTTTAGATTAGAAGTCTAACTTCAGATGTAAAGTCTAAGTTTAGACCCAAAGTCTAAGTTTTCACTTAAAGTCTAAGAGCCTGATTCACAAAGTGCCTCTGTACTCGTTGCGGACGCTCCACAGTCGTGGGGGAGTCTCCACACTCGAGATGGAGTGTCTGCAATGAGACTTCTCATTGTGCAGATTCTACTTCCAGTGTGGAGACTCCCCTATGACTGCAGGGATCCCACCACGAGTGCCGAGGCCCTTTGTGAATCAGGCCAAATGCTTAGACCTGAAGTCCAAATTTAGACCTGAAGTGTAACTTTGGACCTGAAGTCCAAACTTAGACTTCAGGTCTAAGTTCACCTTCGTGAATCGGGCCCTTAGCGTGTACTCTCCGATCCTATATTAAAGACATGAAAGAATTTTTGACCAAACTAGAGAACATAGAATTGGAAGACGTTTTTGTTATGATGACACTAGACGTTTGTTCTTTAAAGATCAAGTTGTCAAGGATGTGGCCAAACGGCTAGAGCGGTTGACCTCGAAGCTGAGGAACTGGGTTCGAGTCTCAGCAGGGACGCTCTGCATACTGTGATTCTGGGCTAATAACTTAATCTCCCCATGCCTCACAAAATGAATGTGTCCTTCTGTAACGCAACTGGTGCACATGTAAAGTGCTCTGATACCTTCGGGTCGAGTTTGCACTATATAAAACTCCCCCCCCCTCTCCTAAAAAAGTTTCAAGTTCAAAAACTCTATTCGGGTACACAAAGTATCATAAAAGCTCAGACACATACAATTAAAGCAAATAAATACATAGTAATATGCAATGTATAAAACCATTTTTTTTTTAATGATCTTAGTCTTCAGTGCAATCACAACTCTTAGCAGCACAATCAATAAATCCAGATTGATCGGTATTCATAGGGCTACGGGCTTGCACTGCTGTTCTCAAAAAAGTGCCTACATGAACCTCTTCATCTGAAAGTTGAAATAACATATTAAAAGCTACCTTAAAATCATTAATATTACGTCTCTTTATGAGGGGAAGTAAGACCTGCTTATTGTACAGTCAATAAAAGCCACATAAAAATAGGAAATGCAGTGTGGTTTGCCCTGATCTCCCATCACAGGGGCAAGGTGTCAGATCAAGATTTCTTTGAAAACCCAGAGGGAAGCACAGTAGGTATTTGATTTTTTCCGGCCCTACGCCTCCACCAACCCATTTGTCCAAACAGATATCTTGTAACTGAGCTATCTGTTGTCATTTAAAAAAAGGCTACCACAGTCAACTTCCTCGTCTCCGTAATCATTCTTTCAGTGTGAGCAAAATCATACAAAGCTTGCTGAAGATGTTTTTTAGCTAATACCAGTGGAGTGCTCAGGGTCCGAAAATACATGCTGATAGCCAATCTTGCAAAGACCTGCTTCGACTCCTGTTAACCAGGGGATTGTGAGACCCTTGTTACCACTGAGACAGTCTTTAATAATATCTCTCTTAAGACTAGCCTCCTTATTTTCCACACTGCTAACCACAGTAAGGGAAGTCAGGCTTTAATAAAATCTTCTATATATGAAAGGCCTAGTTAATTGTGGCAAATAAAATGGGATGATGAGATGGGGACCGCCAAGACGTTTGCTCTTTAAGTACATGCATTGATCATCTAAATGATAAACAAGCCTGCAAGCACTTTCTCAGGGCCAGAGCCATACATTTCTTTATGCATAATGACATGCTTAGACAATTCTATCCACCTTGAAATACATCCCCTCATATATGGATATTCAGGCCATCCATTTTTGAACTTCAGAACTGGGAACTTTCAAGCATTCTCTCTCTGGAGCACATTTTGTTTCATAGTTGTTAGCTTTAGTTTGAAACTTCACAGCCTAAACAATTTCAGAGCTTTTCAGAACAATTGCCTGATGAAGTTACATGCAGTATCTTGTTAACATGGGTCATCTTACTAGTGCGTAACATCACATTATTTTTCTGTGGTTGAAATTTTGTGAGTTCATAAATCATGCCCATTTATTAAAGTAACTACGTTAGATAAAATCAATTTAAAGAGTGTACACATAATTAAAGTAGCATATCATATTCTTGGCATACACCAATGTACGTTTGACTGTGGGTGTACTTAATCTTTCTCATCACACCAAATCTGTTCGCTAGACAGTCCTTACCTTCTATTTATCTTTGCTCTAACATTACTTGCACTACTGCTCTTAGGCTACTCCTATTTTAGACCTTAGCTTTTATTATTCGCACTTCAATTGTTCTTTCCACATTTAGGCAAATGACTTGTCTCCATCTCCACTATCAGCTCACACTGAATATCACTGTGTTTCTCTTTAGACTCTCCAGTAAAACATTGCAAATGTTCCTGAAGGATTCCATCACCACCTGGGAAGTTCTTGCTGTCAGCCTTTCAGCCGGAAAGGGTGAGTACCGGGTCTATGGTGGAAATGCAAAGGTTGACAAAAGGTTATTTACCTGTCACAACTTTAAATTTCAAGTATGGAATCTGCCTGAAAGTCATATGTTTGGAATAGTTTACTCTTGTTCTGGATTTACAATATTCCAGAGTCAGCCATAACCAGGAGTGTATTTTTGAATCAGGAATACAGTGCAGTGGGAAAAATCACTCCTTTAGGTTCTTTACCTCCAGCACATTTTGCCTGTGGAAAGCAAATTAACTTTATACGGAGAAAAATAAACTAATTCAGGGAAATCAGGCAGGAATCGTTGTGCAAATACCATGTTCTGCTGTTATTCCCCATTCCCATGTCGCAGTAGTACTTACCGTATCCTGCAGTACTAGGACTTCTAGCTGCAGTATTAACCACCTGACTATTAAGGAGGGACAAAGTCTTCTGTTGTTTGGGATCTTGCTTCATTTTCCATCAAATAAGTTTAAATACCAACATTTCAGGGAATATGTTGTTAAACGTCTATTTTTTTATATAAAATGTAAGTTCTAAAATAAATCTTACCATTACATAGAAAAAACTTCAGAGTCTTTTGAAAAAGGCATTTCTATGTTTTTTAACACAGTGACTGTGAACCTCTTTCGCTGCAGGGATATGTGTGGCCGATCCATATGAAATCACTGTGTTCAAAAACTACTTTATTGACCTGCGTCTACCTTACTCTGCCGTCAGGAACGAACAGGTGGAAATCCGAGCTGTGCTTTATAACTACAATGAAGACGACGAAGAAATTAAGGTATTTTTTAACATCAAATCCAAATGTTTCCCAAAAATAAGCTCAGAATTAAATCCTAGATTTGGTTTTCTCTGACTAGGCTCCCTACTCCTTTCAAATCTAGTCTTAATGTAGTGCTTGTTGTAGACAATTAAACAGTTTCTAAGCACCCAATCATCACAAACAAAGAGACTGAGATGGAGTGCGATGAACAGATTGGCACAGTATCTCAAAATCTGATTAAGTGTCAAGAACCAGAATAAGAATTAGGATTTCCTGGTCCCACAGGCATAATTTTAGGCTTTAAACAAATTCTCCACTCATTCCCATAGCAAGGGTATAGCGCTCTCTCAAACAACTTTGTGTGTGTTTGAGACCATAGTGTTGCATATGGGGAATTGTAGGTGCCCTAAAATACTGAGTGGGCTGACTTCCCAGCAGAAATTGATGCAGTTGCTCAGGTCTAAGGTCTGTTCCTTCATGCTCCATTTTTCACATAACTCCTTCTCCATGTATCTTTTTCAGGTTCGCGTTGAGCTCTTGTACAATGAAAAATTATGCAGCGCTTCCACTTCAAAGAAGAAATTTCAGCAGATTGTGAGGATGAGAGGCAAATCTTCCCGTGCTGTGTCCTTTATCATCGTGCCCCTGGAGGCTGGTCTGATTGACATTGAAGTGAAGGCTTATTTTTCAAACTACATTGCTGACGGAGTGAAGAAGACGCTAAAAGTTGTGGTAGGTTCACGTGCACACAATTTATAGCCATTTCACACAAAATTGTAAAAGATTTCAATTAATCAATCAATCAGGATTTATAAAGCCCAGCTGATCACCCAGTAGGGTATCAAGGCACTTGCAGATCTCAGAGGCTTATTCGAACAGCCTGGTGTTGAGGACTATTCGGACTTCCGAAAGTGAAGGTGATGGTCTGGAGCTGCATGGGGAGGCTGTTTCAGGTCTGCGCTGTGATGTGGGAGAATGAGCGCCTTGCGCTTCTGTAGATGTGGGGAGTATGGGCAAGTGAGAGGGAGGTGGAGCCTAATCATCTTGATGGTTGGTGGGAGCTCAGGGGGTGTTTAATGTAGGTGGGTCCTTGGTTGTATAGAGCCTTGTGGGCGTGGGTCAGCAGCTTCAATTGGCATCGCTTCTGTATGGGGAGCCAGTGGAGTTGATTGAAGTGGGGTGTGATGTGGGTTCATCGGGGAAGGCCGAGGATAAGTCTGGTTGCGACGTTCTGTATGGTCTAATTCTCTGTAGGAGTGGTGCAGAGACTCCTACATAGAGAGTGTTGCCGTAGTCTTGTCAGCTGATGATGAGGGCCTTTGTCACTGTGCAACTCATGTATAGGGGTAGGTACTTGAAAATCTTGCGTAGCATTCACAAAGTGAGGTAGCAGGTGGAGGAGATGGTGTTGATCTGTGATTTCATGGTGAGCTTGTTGTCAATGATGATTCTAAGATTTCTGGCATGGTCGAAGGGAGTGGGTGCGAGTCCAAGGTCTGATGGTCTCAAGGAGTCGTTCCATGTGTTGCCGAAGATCAATACTTCTGTCTTGTCTGTGTTTGGTTGCAGGCATTTGTTCTTCAACCGGTCAGTGACAATTGTCATGCATCTGTGGATGTTGTTTCTGGTGGTGATGGGGTCGTCGGTGAGTGAGAGAATGAGTTGGGTGCCGTCTGCTTAGGAAATTATGTTGAGACCATGGGATCTGATGATGTTGGCCAGCAGGGTCACAGATGCTTTGAAGAGTTGAGTGATGAGTCCTAAGGGACACTACAGGTGATTTCCTTGGGGGTTTGGAGATGAAAGTTGGACGGTGGATCCTCTGGGTTCTTCCAGTGAAGAAGGAGGTGATCCATCTGACTGCATCACCTTGAATGCCTATGTAAGGGAGTCTTTCTATCAGTTTGTGGTGAGATGGGGTGTCGAAAACTACTGAGAGGTTGAGGAGGATCCAAGCTGCCGTTTCTCCTTGTTTCTAGGAGAGTTCAGATGTCATCTGTGGCTGCGATCAAGGTGGTTTTGGCGCTGTGATTGCTGCGAAGCCAGATTGGGAGGCATCAAGTTGCTGGTTTTGCTCCAGGTGTGTCATGAGTTGCTTGTTGATGATCTTTTGCAGTACCTTCGCTGGGAATGGGAGCAGCCAGATTGGCCAGTAGTTTTTTCCAGTCAATTACATTCCTCTCAAACAAACATACATTGCGCCCAATTCACATAGGTAAAATGAGACAAAAGTCTAACTTTACGACTTTTGGGAATTCACAAAGGGCATTTGCTACTCGTAAATGCCCTTTGTGAATACCAGAGGTTCAGCTTTATAACTTTCGGTATTCACAAAGGGCATTCACAAGTAGTAAATGCCCTTTGTGAATAATGAAAGTCATAAAGTTAGACTTTCGTCTCATTTTACCTTTTGAATCGACCCTACTAAGTTCACAAGAGTCATCAACTCTTACAAACCTTAAATATGTAGAACTATCCCTCCAGTACCCCGCATGGTATTTAAACTTTTTAAAATGTTTTCACTGAAGTCTCCACTGCCATTTTTGAGTACAGGAGGTAGAGTGTACAACAGTAGTTAGGACCCTGTCAAGAAATTTAGGAAGGACTCCATTTGCCAACTAGCATTGGAGAAAAATAGTTAATACTTCTCAAGTATTAAATCTTATAAATAGTTACGTGCTTAGTAAACTAAAATACCATGAAATGTTTTCCTGGGATAAATGGAGACGAGTTTAATTTTCTGTCCGAAGATGTTCTTCCAAACAGCCTGGCTTACTAAATTGCTTTGCCATATTTAATATCTTATTTCATAGTCTGCAGAGCCACAAACAGTTGCTTTTTATACTGGTCTATGCCTCTGTATGAAGAGCATAAGTAAAATTTTCACTTAGAAGTCAGGCTTGACTACAACTGTGTCCTCACTTCTCCCTGTTCGGTACATTTAAATCTGGTTTCTGCTACTTCATAGATGAATAGCTAGCTCTATTAGCAGCTAGCTGATGTACCGTTGAAGTAAGAATACCTTCTTATTTACTTACGTATTGAAGAAAAAGGACATCATTTGTAATTTTTCATACATGTTGCAATCATGGTGTAATAAACCAACAGCCCAAACTGTAAATGATACAGATGCTGTAATATTGCTCCACAGGATAACTAATTGTCTCCCTTCTTCATGAGGAAGTAGTACAGAAAGGGTGCCCTTTATAATGGTTTTCTCGTAAGCTCTATAGTAGTAAAGACATCTAGGAGAAAGCCATTATACAAGTCTCCTTTTCTGTACTTCCTCCTTATGAAGAATGTTAGTTTGCCTAGTGTTGTGAATCAGCCACTTTTGTGGTCTGACACCCTATGATGACCCTCGACCACCACCATTCTGTACTGACTTAAGTGTGTTATGCCTTAATGCAGGATGGGTTTGCATATGCCTGCTTTTCTTCTGCCTTTTAGTGGAATAGTCTTTCCAAGAATAGAAGATGTGGGATGTTGAGGTGCAGTCTTGTGGGTGGTGGTGCACACATGTGCTCAATGTTGTATACTGAGGGATTAAGTGTATAATGTTATTTGGGTTAGGTGAATTATGACTTTGACCTATTGGCATTGACGTGGTCTAATGTCATTCTGCCTTCTGACTTTACCTTGCTTCAAACTTTGCTGTGTGCACAGTGGTGCTTGTAAGTTGTGTGGATGAGAATTATAGGTGCTCCTTTGACATGGTCTCATGTCATCTTGCTATTTCTGATTCCATCTTGCTTTGGGCCTTTGTGTGCATGGCTTAACTAACTTTCTGTGCCTTCACGAAGAAGAGGGCATGTTTTGCTTTCACTGACTAGAGAGAACTGGTTCTTATCAGAGGAATGTGCATAGTTTGACTTGTAGCCAGTGAGGGCCTGATCACCCCTTTCTGTGACCTTCGAGCAAGCTGGTACTGGCTCTCATGAGAACTAGGGGGCGGAGTTTGCTAGAAGCTTCGCTGTGTTTTGAATGTGTATTAAAAAGGGAAGTCTACACTGGCTCGGTGGAAGTTCGTCCGTGAAGCAGACGTGTTGTCACGGAAAGTGGGGTCACCTCTGAGCTTTCGCCCGGTTCAAGCAATGGACTCCCCTTGAGCAAAGTGGGGTGAAGTGATGGAGAATTAGGTGAGGTGTCTCTGCTACTAACTGTCTCTTGATTCTTTTCTAAATTCTTTCCTTTCCTTCTGATTTCTGATTCTTATATCCATATATATATATATCAATGATACTATTGATATGTTAGAGTCTGCTATGTTAGGTGCATTTGGCTTACTGTGTGGTGCTATTTATAAATAAATACATCCCAGATATACCAATTCGTCTTTTCCTTGTAGCAGGAGGTGTGGACTCTTCTTGGCCAAGTATTCTGTTGTAGAAGGATGGGTGAATTCCCTTCTAGCAGGTAATTGTGTTATAGGAAGTTGGTGCTACTCCTGAACAAGTGATGTGTAAATTATTGTTTTCTTGCCTTGCCTTTGGGGGAGTGTTGAAAGTTTGCCCACCTTAGGAAGTGCTGTGTATATGTTATATTCCATAAGTTTGGAACTGATATTTTCTCCCTGGGAAAGTGACGGTACATTCCTTGGCCCAGGGGAGATCTAAGGTTTGTCATTACACCTAGTTTGCCCTTTGAGAGCACAGATCATCAGTGTCTAATCTGTAAATTTCTCGTCAGAGCCAGGTCTGACAGTTAGCATACACATGCTGGCGTCCCTAAATAAAAAAATCCCTGGTGTGATCTAACATTGTGACATGGATATCCTGATTTTTTATTCCATGTCTGCTAAGTGGTAGTCTCCAGTGTCTTTCTGAATACAAAGATCAAACTCTCTAGATAGTTCTCTGTGTGAAACCCATAGAGAACAGGGCATCAATGGATGAAGTGCCTTTTAGATTGTTTTGGCCTTCCATTCAGTGCAACAATGTCACTCTCTGGGTTAGTTATAGTTAAGAAAACTGAATTTATTATTTCTATACAAAACCAACTTAAACTACACAAACATTAGAAGTTCTAAACTTATAGTTATAACTTTAAGCGTTGTTTTACACTCTACCCAAAAATTAATATAACACACACTTCCGTGCAGTGTTGTCAACTCACACCTTCCCATGTACTACTTATACCCTTTAATATTACAGCACTTATAGAATGCAAAATAATATCATTCATAACAAGACTCATGACATCTGAAATTACATGATTTATTAGAACACTGTTCATGGTTGAGCGGTGTGTTATAGTTCATTTACTGTTTGCTGTGTGCGCGGGATACATAAATGTTTGGGTGGGATGGTATTAACTGATAATTGGTGATCACTGCTGGCTTCTTTAATCTCTGGGCAAAGTAGGGCATTATCAAACATACACCCTGGGTCATGCGAGAACGCTGTGTTGATCGCTGTGTTGATCTCAGATGTCTGATCTCTATTAACACCACAGGCGGCTGTTGCTGTTCCATTATCTTTATTTACAGTTTGTTGCTTCTTAAAGAATCCTGTGATGGGTGGTTGACTGGTCCTGCTACTGGGCCTGCTATGAACTCCAGAATATTGAGCGTCTGCAGGAGAAGTTGAAGAAAATACTGCTAAATTAGCTAGTTCTCGAGCTTTATCTCCTATTGGATTACTCAGATTGCTTTGCAGTAGATCGTCCCCTGTCTCTATACTCTCCTCATTCTTTTGCCACCGCTTTAATTGGGGTCGTGGCAATGTCCCACGCAGCCGACCTGACCTCATTACATGGGGTGAGAGCCCGCACGTCTTATGCTGCCTTATGCTGCCTTATACTGCCTTACACAGCCGCTACTGCCTGTTCTTTTATGAAGTCACACTGGCGTTGTTTACAGTGACACACCCGATCTTTGATGGCTGGCGGTGTTGGTGAAGATGGCGACAGGTGGTAATACTGACTGGTGGCCTATGTTCACTAGCCTCCACTAATGACCTCCAATAGCCTCTGTCAGTAACCCAGCGACCAATCTGGTGTCTGAATTGATGTTGAAGGTGAGAGTCGAGTTGCAAGTAGAGGTTTTCCCCTGTTTTCCCCTGTTGAAGGGTGGAAGGGGCGAAGGGATGGCAAAAGAAGGATCAGGAGCAGGGCACACTGGGACGCCCCAGCCACACCCAACCTTGGGCCGCTTCCGTGGGCACACCCGGGCACAACACTCTGCGGCCACTGATAGCGGGGGCCGCGCTCCTGCCTCTGCTCTCACCACACCCGACTCCTATCGAGCCTGCTCACGCCTTACTGCAGGCTGCCTGCTGTTGTCTGTGGTCCATTGGGGTTGGCGTCCGTCACCGGGCGCGAACTTCAGACTTCGGGCTCAGTCTGTAGTCCGTAGAGCGTAGTTCGAGGTGAGCTCAAGCGGTCTCTAGTTCGAGGAGAGCTCAGGCAGCCTCAGGTGTCCACTGCTGCAGCTCCGCTGCACTGCCACTTGCGACGCCCGTTCACTCGCTTGCCAGCTCCTCCTCTTCCTCTTCCGAAACAGCCCAGCCCAGTGAGCAGTGTGCTGGGCCGGGTGGGATGCAAAATATAACTTAAATTATAACTATAACTTTAAAATTTCTAATGTTTGTGTAGTTTCAGTTGGTTTCATGTAGAAATAATATATTACGTTTTCCTAGCCATAACTATTCTTAAACCTTTGTTGTTTCCAATGAATTTGTATGTTTTTTTAAAGGTTATTTGTATTTACAGTGGAGCAGAGTGTCACAGAGTGGAGTGTTGTTGACTGGAGTGTTGTCAAGTAGAGTGTTGTCAAGTAGAGTGTTGTCAAGTAGAGTGTTGTCGAGTGGAGTGATGTAGAATGGAGTGATGTTGAGTTGAGTTACGCTGAGTGGGGTATAGTTGAGTAGAGTGTTTATCAAGGAATTAGGGTGGAGTAGAGTGTTGTAGAGTGGGGAGTTGCATACAGTGGAGTAGAGTGTCATGGAGTGGAGTCTCATTGAGTTGAGTTTCACAGAGCAGAGTGGAAGAGGGTGTCATAGAGTAAATGGTCATAGAGTCGAGTGTGGTAGAGAGGAGTGTTGTGGAGTGTCATACAGTGGACTGGCATAGAGTGGAGAAGAGTGTTGTATAGAGGAGTGCCATAGAGTGGAATAGAGTGTCATAGAATGTGTTACAGTTGAGTGGCTTAGGGTGCCATAGAGCGGAGTGGCATAGAATGGTGTAGAGGGGAATTGTGTAGAGTGGAGAAGTGGAGTAGATTGAACTAGTGTGTCATACAGTAGAGAGGAGTAGAGTTGCATGGAGTGGGGTAGAGAGAGTTCCTTAGAGTGGACTAGAGTGGTGAAGAGTGGTATACAGTGGAGTAGAGGGTCACAGAGTGACGTAGAGTATTGGTAAGTGGAGTAGAGTGTCACAGAGTGGAGTGTCACAGAGTGGAGTGTCATAGAGTGGAGTGTTGTAGAGTGGAGTGTTGTACAGTGTTCTATGATAGAGTGTTGTGGCGTGCAGTGTTTTGTGGTAGACTGTTGTGGTGTAGAGTGCAGTGTCCTACAGTGGAGAAGGGACGAGTGGAGTAGAGGGGGTGTGGCATAGAGGTGAGTGGCGTAGAGTTCAGTGGCACAGAGTGGGGTGGCATGTCATAGGGTAGAGTGGCGTGGCGTTGAGTAGAGTGGAGTGGCATAGAGTAGTGTGAAGTGGTGTAGAGTAGAGCGGCCTGTCGTAGAGTGCCTTAGATTGGAGGGGCGTAAAGTGGAGTGCCATGGAGTGAAGTGGCATTGAGTGGAGTACAGTGATGTAGAGTGGAGTGTCGTACAGTGGAGTAGAGTGTCTTGGAGGGTGTTAGAGTAGAATGGTGTAGAATGTCTAGAGTGGAGTGGTGTAGATTGGAGTGGCATAGATTTGAGTGGAGTATGCCACAGAGTAGAGTGGAGTAAAGTGGCATAGAGGGAGTTGCGTAGAGTGCCATAGAGTGGAGTAGAGTATTGTAGAGTGGAATAAAGTGTGTTGTAGAATAGAGTGTTGTTGAGTGAAGTACCATAGAGTGCAGTACAGTGTCAGAGTGGAGGGGAAGAGAGCATTGTGGAGCGGAGTAGAGTGGCATAGGGTAGAGTTTTGTAAAGTGTTGTGTCGTAGAGTGTTGTGGCGTAGAGTGTTGCGGCATAGAGTGTTGTGGTGTTGAATGTTGTGTTGTGGTGTAGAGTAGAGTGGCTTAGAGTGTGGTGGCACAGAGTGAAGTGGCATAGAGTGGAGTGACATGTTGTAGAGTGGAGTAGCGTGTCATAGAGTGTCTTAGAGTGGAGGGGTGTAAAGTGGACTGGCATGTCATAGAGTGGAGTGGTGTGACGTAGAGTGTAGTGGTGTGTCATACAGTGGAGTGGCGTGTTGTAGAATGGAACAGAGTGGAGGGGTATAGAGCTGAGTGGAGTAGAGCTGAGTGTAGTACAGTGCTGTGGCATTGAGTGTCATGGCATCGAGTGTTGTGACGCAAAGTATGATGGCTTAAAGTGGTGGGGTATAGAGTGGGGCAGCATTGAGTGAAGTGGCTTAGAGTGAAGTGTCATAGACTGTAGTGGCTTTGAGTGGAGTAGTGTACAGTGGGTTGGCATGTGGTAGAGTGGAGTGAAGTGGTGTGTGGTAGATTTGAGGGGCGTGTCATACAGTTGAGTTGCGTGGAGTGTTGTAGTGTGGAGTGCAGTGTCATAGAGAAGAGTGTCATATCATAAAATGGAGTGGCATTGTCAAGGAGAGGAGTGACAATTCCTACAGTAGATTAGAGTGGAGTGGCATGTTGTAGAGTGGAGTGGCATGTCATAGAGTGGCGTGTTGTACAGTGCCTTAGAGTGGCATGTTGTGAGTGGAGTGGCATGTCATAGAGTGGAGTGGCACGTTGTGAGTAGAGTGGGTTGTCATAGAGTGGATTGGCGTGTTGTAGAGTGGAGTGGCGTGTAGTGTCATAGAGCGGACTAGTGTGTCATATAGTGGAGTGTCTTTAATGTTATGTTAATGCGATTTGTAAAGCACAAGTATGTCTTGAGCTATCTACTCCTGAGTAGGAAAAGCCTAGTTATTGACGAGCCAAGTTTTTAGTTGTTTTCTGATGAGGGTGGGAAGAGCTCTGATGTGGGAAAGTAGGATGGTCCAAAGCTTGGCAGTTCCAACCATAAAGCTTCTACCTCCCCAGTTGGCTCTGTAGATTCTAGGAGTAGTCAAAAGGTTAGCCCCTAGCGATCGCAACTGTCTGCCAGGAGTATATATCCGCAAGGAGTGTTTCAGAAACTCTGTGACTATATTGTGTAAATCCTTATAGGCTATACACAGAGCCTTAAATTTTATTCGGCTTCTGACTGACAGCCAATGCAACTGCTGTATTACTTTCGTTACCAAATTAAATTTAGGTGTCCCAGAGAGAATCCTTGCAGTCACATTTTGCACCATTTGAAGCTTATTAAGGTTTATTCCTGAGTTTTAATGAATAAACTGTTGCACTAATCTAATTTAGACAGGACTAACGCTGTGATTATTGTCTTTCTCGCCTTCGCCGGAATAAATGGAAAGAGTTTTTTTTCTTCATTTTAAACAGATAAAAACAGGGAGAGACCAAAGAGTTGACTTGGGGTTTGTAGTTCAATTTGTCATCTATTATAACACCCACAGTTTTTACCTTAGCTGCTGGAATGGGAGGAGATCCCAGTTCTTCTGGCCACCAGCTAGAGGACCAGACAGGGAGTTAATTCCCAAACACAATCACCTCAGTTTTATTAGTCTAGTTTGAGGCAATGTCTAGACATCCATGAACTAACTGCCAGCATACCATCATGAAAGGTGGGCGATACATCTGAGCCATTTTTGAAAACGGATAGAACTATTTGGTATCATCAGCAAAGGAGGTTAGCGTCAGGTCAAAGGATTTGACTAAAAGAGCCAGCTCTGTGATGTAAATATTGAACAGCGTGGGACTGATAGATGAACCCTGTGGAACCCCACAGGGAAGAGAGAAAGTGGCTGATTCAAAATTGCCCAAAGTTAATGATTGCGCTCGGTCGGTCAGGAAGGATATCAGCAGGGATTTAGCCCTCTCCTTGATGCCCATGGTGGTGATACGGTTGATCAACATCCCATGGTCAACCGTATCAAAGGCAGCTAATAGATCAAGAAGAATAAGTGCCGCCGTTCGACCTCTGTCGAGCGTGACCCTTATCTCCTTGGTGGCTTTGATCAGCGCTGTCTCTGTGCTATGGCCGAATCTGAAACCAAACCATCCAGCAACTGGCTATCTTGAATAAACTGTGTAAGCTGACTATTCATCACTTTTTCAACAAGTTTAGTAGGCAGAGGCAAGATGGGTCTGTATTTATTGGGATCAATTGAGTCTAAGTTTGGTTTCTTCCGCAGCGGAAGAATAGAGGCTTTCTTCCACTGAGTCAGAAAGACTCCTAAAATCAACATAGTATTAAAAATAGCTGCCAAATTTCCAAATATTAGGTACGGGATACGTTTCAGGACCGACATGGGGCAAGTGTCAAACGGTGATCCAGAATTAGCATTGCTTTCCAAAGTTGCTATTTGTTCATTAGTGACCGGAGAGAATTCCGTGAAAGCGCAGGTCTCGGTCCGCTCCTTGCCTTAATCGAATAGAGTCTCGGCAGAGGAGGAAGCCACAAACTTAGAATACATTTGGTTTACTTTTTATGAAAACATTTGACTAGAGCAGGGGTAATCATAGTACGGTCCGCTGGCCGCCAGCAGCCCGGAAAGCCTTCCTTGGCGGCCTGCGGACCTTGCAGACATCGTACCTGTGATCTATGGGGGCCGGGCGATTCCTTCCAGCGATAGTCCAAGTGGAGCTGCAGGGGCGCTAAGAAGAGGTGACATACAACAAAGCCTCATTAACAAGTAAATGGTCTTTTAAAGACCTGTGAAGTACTCGGGTGCGGCTGTTTGTGTGCCTGGGAAACCCAGCTGCCACATACGCGGGATGAGGTGACAGAGGGTGACAGAGGACAGCAGGGTGTGAGAGCCGGGTGAGGTGATGGAGGGCACCAGGGAGTGAGAGCCGGTGAGGTGACAAAGGGCGACAGGGCAGTAGGGAGTGAGAGCCGGGTGAGGTGTGTGTTAAGAGCCTGTGATGTGATGTTTCCCGCCAGCCTATAGTCAGAGGGTTGAGCCAAGGCCAGGGAGCTCAGGCCTGGTCTCCACTCTCGCAGTACAGCGCACAAATGCTCACCGCCAGGTTGGCGCTATATATAATTGATGGATGCATACCTACACAGACGGGTGTTTGGCGCCAAAGGGGGGCTTTGATCTGACAGCTCGGGGGTGAGAGTCAGAATTAAAGCCAGCCACAGATGTGACCCCAGGCCCAGTGGTGGGACACAAACCCCGCGATGCAGCAAATTCAGAGAGAAAACGAGCTGGCTTTTACATTACACTGGGAGAGGGGGGAATGGGGGGCTGTCTCTGGGCTGGTGACAGGGACGTGTAGACACAATACGTGTGCACTGCCCGAGGCACAGAGAAAGAGACAGATAGAGACAGAAACAGACAGAGACAGAGACAGACAGAGACAGGGACAGACTGACAGATAGAGGCAGAGACAGTGACAGACTGACAGAGGCAGAGACAGAGGCAAAGACAGATAGAGGTAGAGACAGACAGAGACAGACAGCGATAGAGACAGAGAGAGTGAGAGAGACAGAGAGAGAGACAGAGAGAGATAGAGGCAGAGACAGACAAAGACAGATAGAGGCAGAGACAGAGGCAGAGACAGACAGAGATAGAGACAGAGACAGGGACAGACAGAGACAGATAGAGGCAGGGACAGGGCAGACAGATGGAGGCAGAGACAGACAGAGACAGAGGGAGACAGACAGAGGGAGATAGAGGGAGGGAGACAGAGGGAGGAAGACAGAGACAGACAGAGGGAGATGGAGGGAGACAGAGGGAGACAGATAGAGGGAGGGAGAGAGAGAGAGGGAGACAGAGGGAGACAGAGGGAGGGAGACAGAGAGAGAGAGGGAGACAGAGAGAGAGAGGGAGACAGAGGGAGGGAGACAGAGGGACGGAGACAGAGGGACGGAGACAGAAGGAGACAGAGAGAGGGAGACAGAGGGTGACAGACAGAGGAAGACAGACAGAGGGAGGGAGACAGACAGAGGGAGAGGGAGGGAGACAGACAGAGGGAGACAGAGGTAGGGAGACAGAGGGAGGGCGACAGACGGAGGGAGACAGACAGAGGGAGACAGAGGGAGAGAGAGGGAGGGAGACAGAGAGTGAGAGAGAGGGAAGGAGACAAAGAGAGAGAGAGAGAGAGAGAGGGAGACAGAGGGAGGGAGAGAGAGAGAGAGAGAGAGAGAGATAGAGAGAGGGAGGGACAGAGAGAGAGAGGGAGGGAGACAGAGAGAGGGAGGGAGAGATATACAGAGTGAGTGAGACAGAGGGAGACAGAGGGAGGGAGAGAGAGGGAGAGAGAGAGAGAGAAATAGAGAGAGGGAGGGAGGTACAGAGAGAGAGAGGGAGGGAGACAGAGAGAGGGAGGGAGAGATAGAGAGAGAGAGGGAGTGAGACATAGAGAGAGGGAGAGAGAGAGAGAGAGAGAGAGAGAGAGAGAGAGAGAGAGAGAGAGAGAGAGAGAGAGAGAGAGAGAGAGAGAGAGAGAGAGAGAGAGAGAGAGAGAGAGATATGTGTGCATGCCAGTTCTGGTGGCTCAGTGGACGAAGGCGTCCGCTGCAGGGGCCTGTGTTCAACCTCAAGGTCACAGTTTTTTTTTGCTCGAGCCCCGCCCCCTACCCCACTGACCCCGCCCCCACCGGTGCGGCCCTCGGCCACAAACCACACTGTAAATTTGGCCCCCGAGAGAAAGTTTGTACCCATGGGGTAGAGAGTCGCAGAAAGCTTGTGTGGCAATGTTAGAATGATTTTCTAGTGATGCCGCAAGTTTAGACACCACCTGAAACAGTAGTTTAGTGGAATCCTGTGTGGATTCTATTTACTGTGTATAATAATCACTTTTTTCCTTCATTAGGAGACTTTTATATTCAGCCAAAGCCTGCTTGTAGTGCATTTTCTCTTGGGGTTCATAGTGCAACCGCCAGCATCTTTTCTGTCTCCTACATTGCTGTTTTCCGAGCTTAAGAGCTTCGGGAAACCATGGGCGGATGGAGTTTTCCTGTTTTTAGAGATTATCTTATATGGAACTCATTTAGAGAAGGCGGCTTGAAGCTAATCTGTGTAGCTCTGGTAGGCCTGCTCTGCGTCTGCGAAAAGGCTCAGGTTGTGTGTGAGTTAGCTGTTGCGTGAGGAGAGACTAATATATGTTTTTCCAGGACCGAAGCTTCTTGGGAAGGCAAGGCCTGATATAAGAAGGTTCTTCCAGCCCATTTATCTCAAATAATAAGGAGTGATGGGCTGTCTAAGCTAGAGGAAGAACCTCCTTTAAGTGATCTGCTCATTATTGGTGAACAAACCGTCTAGGGTGTGTCCAGCTAAATGAGTGGGTGTGTTGATTTTTTGTGTGATCCCTAATGATCCTAATGTGTCCAGGAGGGTTACTATATCCTTTTCAGCAATAAGATCTAAGTGAAAATTAAAATCACCTAATCAGGTGAAACTGCTTTCACAGGCAGTGGCCTCTAAGAGGAACCCCAAATTGTCCAGAAAAACTCCCCTAGGTCCAGGAGGACGATAGAGGAGCATGCCTTTAAATGATTGTTTCTTTGAGAGTGCTATATTAAATATAAATGCTTTGCATACTGAGGAAGGAGCCATCTCACCCATAACTAGAAACCTTTTGCAATATATAAGCGCAAGCCCACCACCTCCTTTCTTAGGTCTATCGTGTGTGTACCCTGAAAAGCCGACAGGGGTGGCTGTACAAAAAATCAGGGCCCGCAGAAGGATTTGCCCATGTTTCGGTGATAAATAGGAAGTCCAGTTGCTGGTTATCTATCAATTCAGCTATTTCATGTTTGTGTTTAGGGAAGAACCGTGCGTTTCTAAGAGCACCACGAAGTCGGGCTGTCTCATCTCCATTAGGGCTGGGTACAATGCTAATATTATGATGAATGTGACCTAAATTAGGGGAATCCGATGAAGCAGCGTCAGACCGCAATTAACACAATGGCCATTTGCCCTCCTGGAAAGATCTGCAATGTTAAAGCGTGCACACACATGCTGTGAAAGATTGTAAGACTCATTAAGCGCACGCAGCTCCTTACTGGTATATGTTATTGTGTGAGGCTTGTCGCTGGTAATTTCAGCAGGGGTCCTGGTGCTAGGCAAGATCCGGCCGCGGACAGCGAAGACGGGCTTGCCTTTGGCAAGCAATCTTCTTCGCGCCAGTGGCGTGGACGTGATTTAAATAGCCCTACATGGCAGGGGATGTGTCGAGGAACCAGTGCCGGAGTGCGAACAAAGGTGAGGACAAATGAAAAGGGAGGTTTAACTGGGGAGCGGAGTGTATCGTATAGTGGAGTGACGTAGAGTGGACTGGCGTGTCGTAGAGTGGAGTGACATCTTATAGAGTCTTGTATAGTGGAGTACAGTGTTGTATAGTGGAGTGCCGCAGGGTGGACCGGCGTGTCGTAGAGTTGAATGGAGTGGCCTGTTGTAGAGTGTCGTATAGTGGAGTACAGTGGCATTGAGTGGAGGGGCATAGGGTGGGGTAAATGTTGTAAAGTGGAGTGGTGTAGAGTGGAGTGGCATAGAGTGGAGTGGCGTGTCATACATTAGAGTAGTGTACCATTAAGTGGCGTGTCATACAGTATCTTAGAGTGCAATGCCGTAGAGTGGAGTGACATAAACTGGAGTGGCATGTCGTACAGTGGTGTGGCTTGTCATACAGTGGAGTGGCGTGGCGTAGAGTGGAATAGTGTGGAGTGTCGTAGAGTAAAGTGGGGTGTCGTAGAGTGAAGTGGTGTGTCATAGAGTGGAGTGGCGTGTCATAGACTGGAGTGGCGTGTTGTAGAGTACCTTAGAGTGGAAGGGTGTATATTGGAGTGTTGTGCATGCCATAGAGTAGAGTAGAGTGGAGTGGTGTGTCATAGAGTGATGTGTGTAGAGTTTCTTAGAGTGGAGGGGTGTACAGTGGAGTGGTGTAGAGTACAGTGTCATAAAGTGGAGTGATGCCGAGTGAAGTGTCACAAAGTGAAGTTGTAAGATCCTCTTAGGTTTGAAGAAACTTAAGGAAGGCAAGCTTAGGTTTTCAGAGCAGTTCAAAGGTTTATTACAAAGGAATGAAGAACCCATCCATACCATGTCTAGCACAGGCAACTGCTCAGAGAAATGTCAAGAATATACATTCCAAAACCTAGGCAACACAAATGGAAGAGAACACTGAATGATGTCATTAGTTGCCATGGTACAATAACATTAGAAGATGCCACACACCTTCCCCATTTAAAAAAAAGCAATTAAGATACATAGTCCTTCAAATAGTTAGGCTTCTTGACAATTCTTGAAGATGCACGTAGAGAAGATGCAACATTAGAACTGTTATTACCTGCAGGAAAATCTTCACAACAAGTGGAAGAGCTCGAACACAAAGAGATTCTATTCAAATTCCAAACTCTGTGATCATGAGTTCTCACAGCATTATTGAAAATCTTAATGACCTTCATTGGTCTTGAGAATTGAACTTTTGAACCAGGAAGTCTGATAACAACCATATCACCTACTTTGACATTTGTAGCTTTGGTAGATTTCTTGAAGTCAAAATGTGATTTCCTTGTTAAACATTTTGCTTCTTCTCTCTTATGCCATCCTAAAGTGGAATCAGGTGAGAGAGAGTTAGAAGTTGATTCTTCAAGGAGTCTGGCCCAAGAAGGTTCCACTAAGGTACAAGGAGCTCTACCTTTGAAAAGAAAGAATGGGGACTTCCTGGTGGAACTGTGTGGAGTTAATTTGTAACTTTCTACTTTTTTAAGAACTTCCTCTTTCCAATTAAGACCAGAACTTTTTGCCCAAGAGATGGTCTCTTTTAACACCCTATAAAACCTTTCCACTATACCGTTTGTCTCTGGGTGGTAAAGAGAGCACTTCTTATGTTTGATCCCTCTTTTTTTAAGAAAAGCTTCCATTTCTTTTGAAACTAACTGTACCCCATTGTCTGTAAGGATTGATTCCGGATATCCTTCACTGGCTATGAGTCCCTCTAGGAACTTGTTAACCTGACCCGTTTCTACACTGCTACTAAAATTAATTTCTGGCCACCTAGAGAATAAATCTATGAGAACTAAAACAAATATTTGATGACCGTCTTAGTGAATAGGACCCACAATATCCAAAGCCACTTGCTTCCAAGGTCCACGTGGGAGCTCTCTGATGACCATTGGTTGCACCCTCACCACCTTTGATTTCCCACTCATGGCACACACAATACAGTCCCTAACAACTCTTTCCACTTGTAGATCCATTCCTGGCCACCAGTAGGAGGCCTGGAGTCTCTCTTTCGTTTTGGATATTCCAGAGTGAGACTCATGAGCTAAGTCTATGAGTATTTTACGAAGATCAGAAGGCGGTATAAGCCTAGTCCCATGTACAAGTAGATCATCACAAAGAGCCAATTCGTCTTTGACTCCCCAAAAATTTGCTGCTTCCTCAGAACTTTGTTTTTTCGTGTTCCAACCTTTATGAATGAGAGAAACTACCTTAGACGACACAGGATTTGAAGCTAGCTTGTTTCGCCATTGATTTTCACTGATTATCTCCCCACCTACTGAACACACATGAACATTATCATTATCAAAATCATCCCTAATATCGTCATCAGGACAATCACCAACTAATCTTGAAAGAGTGTCAGCAATGCAGTTTTCCACCCCAGGAATGTACTTAATTTCAAAATCATATTCTTGGAGGGTAATAACCCATTTCGTTATTCTGCTTGAAATCAGATCAGTACCTTTTTTAGAGAAGGTTTACGATCTGTCCTGACAAGAAATCTTGTTCCCCACAAAAAAAATTAATTTTCCAAACTGCTCAAAATACAGCAAGAGCTTCACGCTCGATAACAGAGTACCGAGATTCCGGATCTTTAAGTCCTCGTGAGGCAAACATAATGGTCTCCAAACCATTTTCACCCTCTTGTTGGAGAACAGCCCCCAACCCTTTGAGGCTTGCATCAGTTGTAATTAGAGAAGTTTTTGAAGGGTCAAAACTTTTACGCTTGGGTGCTTTGTTCAGTTTATCCTTAAGGGAGGTGAATTCTTTGTCACAACCTTCAGTCCAATTAAATTCAGAGCCCTTTTTTAGAAGCCCCCTCAAATTGGTACAACATTAAGCAAAACCTTCAATAAATTTGTTATAGTACTCTATCATTCCGAAGAACTTCATGAGCTCCTCTCTGCACGAAGGAGGAGGCATTCGAGAAATGGTGTCAACAAGGTTTGACTTAGGAGCAATGCCATCTCCTGAGATTATATTACCCAGATAGTTAACTCAAGAAACCCCAACTGACACTTTTCCAACTTTATGGTGAGGTTAGCTGCTTCAAGCCTACTCAAGGCAAGATTAAGTCGGTGCTTGTGTTCAACCTGATCTTTGGCAAACACAAGTATGTCGTCCTGATAGACGCAGACACCTTTACAATCTTTGAGTACTTTCTCCATTGCACGCTGGAAGACAGCTGCCGCAGATACCAAGCCGAACGGCATTCTAACAAATCTATACGTCCCAAACGGGGTTATAAATGATGTGTAGTCTCTAGATGTTTCAGCTAGTTCAATTTGGTGATAGGGGGATGCCAGATCAATGGTGCTAAAGATCTTTGCGCCTCCCAACAACTCTAATAGCTCTGAAATGTTGGGTAGTGGGTAGTGGTCTACAACCGCACACTTATTGAGTTGCCTCAAGTCCACACATAGACGGAGTGAACCGTTGGCCTTCCGGGCTGCTACAACCGGAGCAAGCCAATCATTGCCAGTGACCTCCTCAATGATTCCACCTCTCTTGAGTTTGTCTAGCTCTTTCTCGATCTCTTCCCTGACGGCCAAGGTTACACTCCTAACTTTACAGCTATGTGGTTGAGAATTCGGACGTACAGGAACATCTAACTTGAAATCTCTAAGAGAACCCAAGTTCATTTCTAAACACTTTTGGAAATTTGCTTTTTAGGCGTGACTCAATTGCATCTTCAGAGTGTACTTGTATTGTCTAAATAACCTCTTTAAGTTTGATAGGAGAAGAACTGCCAGCATCTAACATGACACCCAAATCCCCCTGGTGGAACCAGTTGATTATGCTGTCACCCTTTTGTGAAACATAGACGTTTCCTGAGACATATCGCCCTTTGTACTCGATTAGCCCCACGAAGTAACCAAGCAAGGGAATAGGTTCCCCACCATATGCTAAGGGACGTATGTCTGCCTTAAAGAGAGAGGTTTTGTGAGCAAGCTTATTTTGGAAGACATTTTTTGAAACTATCGTGACTTTAGCCCCTGAGTCAAATAAAACTTTAGTTTGTTCATCCTCTACTTGAATGGTGTCAATGGGACAAGATTTGCGATCCGATGTGGAGTGCACTTGAACCACAATTTGTCCACAGACAAAGTATTTCTCAAGAATCTCAGTTTCAACATTTTTGATAGAAAGGGAAGGTATTTTGCTCTTACAAACAGAAGACAGATGCCCTTTCTTTTTGCATTTAGAACAGATAACATTCAAAGCTGGACATTTTTTATCATTGGCATAATGTCCGACCTTGTCACACCTAAAGCATTTGGGAATGACTGAATTATTTTTTGTTTTAGAAGAGTCACAGGTTTTGGGCACAGTTACATGTTCTTTCTTAATGACCTGAATTGAGACATTGTTGTCTCTCTTTAAAGCGTCAACACATTTTAGAGAGTGTTCAACTCTTTTTGCAATTTGAATAAGCTCTTCTAACACTGGTTCATCCCTCAGCCAAAGCTCATCTCGGACTTTTTCTATGTTGCAACCTACCATGAACTGGTCTCCAATCCTCTCATCCAAGGAATTACCAAACTTGCAAGAGGAGGCAAGTTTCCTGAGTTGTGTGATGTAACTCTCAATTGTTTCTTCATCATTTTGAAGTCTTTTAGCAAACTGGTATCTCTCTAAGATTGTGCTTACTTTAGGTATGTAGTGTTTATCTAGTTTCATCATAGAGATTTCATACTCATTTAGATTCGCACTGTCTGCATCACTAAGCTCAGGTAAATGATCAAATACATCTTGTCCCTCCGATCCAAGACATTGAAGGAGAAGGGATGTCCTACGTTCAGCACTAAGACTCACACCACACACTCTGGCATAGCGTTCGAAAACTCTTCTCCATTTTTGCCACTTAATGGGTGGTTCGCCAGGAGACATTAGAAAAAAAGGAGGAGCAGTTACATTCTGCATGGTTTCAACCTATTCTACTTACGTACAGTTAAGTTAAAAGAATAAATAAAATAAGAGAACAAAAAAAGAGAGAAAAAAAAAAGAAAATGTAGACAATTATGAGAGTATGAAATAAATATTGAGATCTAAAGAAATGGCATTTGCAAAATAACAGATTTGCAATTTGTAAATTTAAGTGTGTGTGTCACTGAGATGAGACACTAAATGTGAAAGTGTGTGAAATAACACTATACGTCTAAGTGTGTGTGCCACTGACACGACACACATACAGAGAAAGATGAGTAATGACTTTTAACCCCTTCGACGCTCATGATGGAGCGGTTCCGTCATGAGCGTCGGTTGCGCTGTGCGCATGACGGAACCGCTCCGTCATGGCCCCGCCCGCGCACAGAACCTTCAGCACGGCACGGAAATCCGCGCCGCGCTGAAGGGGTTAACAATGACAACCAGTGCAGAACATGTGAGTTATAAAATTTTGAACATACACGTTAAAACCACAAGTTGGCACTGTGGTATAAGATGATACATAGGAATATCACAAATAAAATAATTTACTTGTTTAAAATCCCCGCAATGAAAGCTTCTGATCTGTCACCGGAACAAAGGAAAATAGACCCTGAAAAGCAACACGAAGTCAAATCAACGGACGCTTCAACACAACATCACTTATCTTATTACAAACATCATCTAAAATGACTGTCACGCCACGTTACTCTTTACGCAAATGTTTATGTGTGCGTAATGTGATGACAGAAGGAAGTTGACGAGAAGCGCTCCGAGAAATCTCCCGTTGTCATGCAGATCAGAATCTTCGGGTTTCCAAGTTACAGTAAGCAGAATGTCAGTTTACATCTTTAAAATTGAAAAATGCCCACACGGAGATGTTCACTCTTGAAGGGGCGTCCTTGGGTAGAAAGTCAATTCACACAACCAGTGCGAAGCAGATGGTTTTTTTGATTGAAACGCTGTAAAAGAATGATGTTCCCAAACCAATTACACACCGTTGCAAGGGAAACGAGGTGAGAGCGCCGCTTGCAATAGTGAGGTCCGTCTGGAAACACGCCCTCTCTGTCAAACACTGCCAATCACCACTGCCATAGTAAAGCGAGTTTTGCACGATGAAATATACACTTCTGGCATACGTGTCTTCCTCTAAATCAAATGTCAGTTTGTTAAGATTTAGTTCGTAAGAGACAACAAATCCAGGAGAAAGGCAGACCGCTCAAAAACAGTGTCTTGCGATCGGGCAAGAATGGATGAGCCGTCACAGACAGAAATGAAAAGGGTGAGCACGCACAGACAACGATCTCCCAACCCACAATTATTGTTAATGGGTGAATGTGCATCGAAGCTCCCAACCCTCTTTAAATTAGCGAGATGACTTTGTAAAGTTTTGATTAGTATCCATAAGCATCCATAAAGATGTTTTGTTTAGCATCCATAAGCATCCATAAGGAGTAAGCAAAGTACAGTACCTTGATTAGGTAAAGATTTGAAGAGTTGAGGTTGTTGGGTTCTAATCCATTCCATCCTGCCGACTACGCCAGTGTAAGATCCTCTTAGGTTTGAAGAAACTTGAGGAAGGCAAGCTTAGGTTTTCAGAGCAGTTCAAATGTTTATTACAAAGGAATGAAGAACCCATCCATACCACGTCTAGCACAGGCAACTGCTCAGAGAAATGTCAAGAGTATACATTCCAAAACCTAGGCAACACAAATGGAAGAGAACACTGAATGATGTCATTAGTTGCCATGGTACAATAACATTAGAAGATGCCACAGGAGTACTGTGGAATGGCATAGTGTGGAGTAGAGTGTCATAGAGAGTGATAGAGTGGAGCGGCATAGAGTGTCGTAGAGTCCAGTGGCATAGAGTGGTATGGCGTGGCAGAGAGTGGAGTCGTGAAGTAGAGTGGTTTAAAGTGGGGTGGAGTGGCATAGAGGGAGTTGCGTAAAGTGTTGTAGAGTGGCATAGAGTGGCACACAGTTGAGTACAGTGGCATAGAGTGGCAATGAGTGGATTGACAGTTGTAGAGTGGACTGTCATATAGTGGTGTAGATTGTGGTAGAGTGGAAGGGTGTACAATGCGGAACAGTGGAGTAAAGTATTCTGGAGTGAAGTAGAGTGGAGTGGCATACAGTGGAGTGGCATAGAGTGAAGATTCAAGTGGTGTCTTGCCTGACTTTTTAAACAATTATTTATTTATTCAGGGAGGGGTCCGTGTGTCCCCCCTTCCCTGGGCCAATTTAGACCCAGAGGTCCTTACCCCCCTGGGTCAGGCCAATTTTGAATGGGGAAGGGGAGCCACACCCCCCCCACCGGGCTTATTTCCACCCTCTGGACCCCATCTCTCGGGCCCTGCCTTTAAAAAAAAAATATTTAAACATTTTGAGGGAGGGAATCCTGGAGGCCCCCCCGGGCCAATTTTGGCCCAGGGACCCCCATTCCCTGTGGCCGGCCTTTTAATTGTTTTTAATAAAATGTAAAGAGAGGGGGCCAAGCTGCCCCCCTCCCATGCTGATTTTGGCCCCGGTACCCCATCCCTGGGGTTTGGCCTCACTTGTGGGTGCCCTGGTCCCACCCAGGGCACCCACTTTGTTGGGGAGCGCTGGGGTGCCTCAAGGTCCCTGCGGTCCCTGCCAGCTACCCGATTCCTGCGGGAGCCGGCATTGCTTTGACAAAGAGGAAGCTACATGTTAGCACACATTGTGCTCTGCTTTGAGCAAGTGAGAAGAAAATGCTCTCACTTGCTCAAAGCGGGGCACTGATTGCTATGGTTTGGTGGGAGCTGTAAAGCTCCCACCAAGCGATAGCAAACAGCTATGTCCAAGGGGTGGTACCCCAAGACATAGTAGGAGTTGGCCCTGGGGGTTGGCGGTCCCCAGGGCCACATATTGCTCCAGGAGGGGGGCCATACAGCCCTCCTCCTTTTTTGCAATTTACCCCAGGGAGGTGATGGTCCCTGGAGCTGTGAGGGACCCTTGGCACCCCGCAATCATTTAAACCAATCCTCCAGGAGGTGATGGTCTCCAGGGCTGCGCAGGGTTCACGTGGCCCCCATCATTACTTTTCATTAAAGCCCTGGGGAGGCGCTCTCCCGCATAATTTTATGATTAAGCCCAGACCCCGGGATTGGGGGGGTCTGAGAGGACCCCCTTCTAAAAAAATAAAAAAGCCCTGGGAAGGTGGTGGTCCCTGGGGAAGCGTGGAAGGCTGTACTGTCCTCCCCCGTATTTTTCAAAATTCAAGCCGGGGTGGGGGGGGTGGTGGTTGCCGGAGCATCAATAAGCCCCAAGCGGGAAGCCGTGCACCACCCTCCTTTTTTTAATTTTCTTAAAATACCACGGGGACCTGACCCACCCGGGGGCTGATTAGAAATGAAGCACTGGAGTTTTCTTTATAAGTTTAGCGGGATTCGCGAATCCAGCGTGACTCGTGCCGAAAAGGTTAAAAGGTCCTGCTGGGTCCCTGTGAGGTCTAGGGTCCGGGTGTTTCTACCCTGCCCCTTTCCTTTTTTTTCTTTTACATTTTTTCCTGTGATTGTGTTCAATTGAGTCACAAGATGGCTGACAACACTTCCTGGTTTGAAGTGTTGACAGCCAATCAGATCTCAGGATTTAAAACATTTAACGAAAAGGGCACTTTCTGTACCAGCTGCTGCCTTCCTGCTAAATTTGGTGTAATACCATTCAGCAGTTTGGGCTGTAGCCATGTCTAAAGTTTTCTATGGAAATTAACATAGGAAAAACGAGTCTTGGGACCCCCCTTTTTCTCAGCCCCCACTTGATGGATCAACCTGAAATTTTCAAGACAGCAGCTGAATTGACTGGTTAACTAGTTTTGAAAAATTTGTGATGATTCATTAAACAACACCAAAGTTATTGGCAAATGAATATTCCCTATGGAAACTGCAACCTAACTATAACTACCTACTGGTGACCGCCAGTAGGTAAAATATATATATATATGTGTGTGTAATACATATTTATATTTATTACCCAGAGGTGGTCCTCACTGGGTAATTACAGTTAGGTCAGCTTTCCCATAAGAAGTGCGTTTTTTCTGTTGCTAATAAGTTAAGTGAATCTCCATGAAACTTTCCCAAAAAAGTGCTTTTTTTTTGCATTGTTTGTGCATGGAAAGTTTTGGAGTGATCCATCAAGTGGGGGATGAGAAAAAAGGGGGGTCCCTAAATGCACAATCCTCAGACATTTTCCATGGACAACTTTAAGAAGCGCTACCGCAGAAACTGCTGAATGGAATTACACTAAATTTGTCAGGAAGCTAGATCTCGGTGCACAGATTCTGCTAAGTTGGTGTAAAGTTGATCAGTAGTTTTTGAGAAATTAAGATTTAAAAATATTTTTATATCTGGACGGTTAGGTCCACCAGAGGCTCATGGGATCAAGCACTCTGATAGGCTGCAAGCAACATGTGATAAATGTTGCTGGCAACCATTATGGGACTCGGGGACTTAGTCTCCTGTCCCGAAATTTTAAAATAAAAATATTATAAGGGGGAATGGTAGGGATACTGTGCCCCTAGGCCCCATTGGGGGACCCAGAGGAACCCTTCCTGGAGATTTTCCTTTAAAGAAAAATGACATTTTGCCACGACCGAGTGGGACGCCAGCTTGATCACGGAAAAAAGAAATAAAATGTCGTTCACCATGTTTTTTTTGTGTATGCGGAGGAGGGCATGAGTAAGGTCCCTCTCCTCCTGCGCATTTTGGGCCCAGGCGACACCATCCCCGGTTTAATAGTTAAGAGGAGTTGGTGTACAACCCCCTTCCCTGAGCAATTTTCCACCCCAGGGACGCCATCCCCTGAAATCCAATGTTTTTGATTAAGGGGTGGGGCACACGGCACCACTCCCCAAGTCAAATTAAGCCCCAGGGACCTCATCCACCAGGGCCCAATGCCTTTAAAAAGGGTCCGGGCCGCACAGCCACCCCACCCAAGCCTTAAAAATGCCCTGGGGACCCCATTCTCCAGGTCAGTCATTCCAATTGACAGGGAGGGCGGCCATGTGGCCCACATCCCTGAGCCATTAATGACCCGAGGGCCCCATCCACTGGCAGACAGCTCACGTGCTTTCCGGGGATCCCACCCCCGGGACACAGTAGTTTCCCTGGATGCACCGGCGCAGGCAGGAAAACACGTGTTTGCTGCCGCCAAATGGGATAAACCACAAAGTATGCTCCCTGCGGGCGGAAGCTATAAAAATGTTCTCGCCAGCTGGGAGCAGACTTGTATACTGTTTACCTGCCGACACTGAAGCAGGTAGGGTGCCAGAACCACAGTTTGCTCCCGCTCAGAGGGAGCTGCGTGAATAGCTGCTCCCTCTGGGTGGGAGTAATGCCGCCTCTCCTTTTATTATGATATTTGGTCCCGAATAAAGGTGTACTTGGGATCTAGTAAGGTTCGGGAGGGACCTTGGGGGATAGGGTACCCGGGCCTGACAAGGCTCATGTGGCCCCCCCCTCCTCTTTTTTCTTGTATTTTGCCCCGGGGTATGAGGTCCCTAGAGCCTGTTAATGTTCAAGGTGTGAGGCTGCATGCAATGGGGTCCTCGAGTCCTAAGAAGGAACGGGGATACATGGCCCCACTCCCCTTTTCAATTGTGTTTGGCCTCCAGGAATGGGGTAATCAGGGCCGATTAAAGCTCAGGGAGGGGGGCTCCACATCCTCCTTCCCTTTTTAATTGTGTTTGGCCCAGCTGTGGGTTCCTTGGGGCCTTTTAAGGCTTAGGAAAGGGCCACATGGCCTCCCTCCCCTTTTTATTGGAACTGGCCCCGGGAATGGGCTTTCCAGGGCCATTTAAGGGTGGAGAGGGGCTGCATGCCCCCTTCCCCTTAATATATATCTTTTGGCCACAGGGGATGGGGTTCCCTAGGCTCAAAGGCCAACACTACGTCAAAGGGTGTGCATGGTGTAGGGTTGGCAGCTTGCTGGGGTTTTAGCCACAGGGCCTAGCAGCAGGACTTACCTTGTACATCTTGCGCTTGTGCCTGCGCAAGACGTACAAAGTAGGGTTTTTTCATAGAAGAAGGATGGCGAGGAGCAGGAAGGAGAGCGGCCAGGCAGGGGAAGAGGTAGCCACCCAGGTAAGTGCCTTCTTTTTTAATTTTTAAATAATTTGGGAGGGTGGAGGGGCTGGCTAAGTCTGCTCCGCCACAGAGTCAGAGTTTTGCCTACCTCCGCATTTGCAACAGAGCATGGAGTAGGCAAATCTCCGCAAACTCCGCTGGCGGATCTGAGTTACCCGCCGAAGGTTACATATTACATCACTCATGACATGTTCTATGACATCATTTATGACATCACCAATGGCACCTCAAATGACTTCATTGATGAAATCACTAATGACATCACTTATTAGATCATACAACCTTCCTTTGTACACATTGCTCTATGTGTGGCAGCACGTCATTCAATTCGATACAACACTCCCTAAGGAGCAAGGAGAACTCGAGGGTTCAGGAAATCCAGATTTAATAACAGGCAAATGCGTTTCAGCAAGTAACAATTTTCTCAATGCCAATAGGTGCAGAATAAAAACAATGTTCATTTTTTTAAATCCGTCTCACCTCACTCTCAGTGGAGGATGGATTGTAATCAACAAGAACAGACTGTTCATTATCCATAAAAACTTTAGATACAGCTGCAGCCTTAACTGCGGAACAGATTTATACCACAGTTGGCAGAAAGGTAGATCTATTTCCATAAAGGGAGCTTTTTGTATATTGGTGTAAATGTGTTCAGTAGTTTTTGAGCAAATAATGCTCAAAAACTTTGTATAACTAGGGAAGTCGAGCCTCTGTGGATCCCACCAGATCTCAAACTGAGTCGTAAATAACCGCGGGCGGAGAGGACCAGCCACCGCCTCCCACCCACCCTATGAACACGTACTTAAAACTTTTAAAAAAGGACATTAAAGTAAAGAAAAACACCTTACCTTAGCTGCGGCCTCCCGGGCTGCCCTCCTCCTCTTCATTGCGTTCTCTGTGAAAACTGCTCATGCGCGCCTATGGTGAAATGTAAAAAAAATTAAAATTGCAGGCTTCCGCGCTTGTTTTTAACCCCCCCTTCCCCAGGCCCCTGGGACTCCATCACCTGAAGCCCAGTCTCTTTTTTAGGGGCAGGCAGGCACTCAGCCTCCTTCCTGGACCATTTTCGTCCCTGTGGACCCCACCCCCCGGACCCGGTGTGTTTTTGATTGGGAATGGCGCAAGCAGCTCCCCTTCCTGGGCCGCTTTTGGCCCAGGGTACCCCATCTCCTGGGCCCAGTGTAGTTTTTAGGACAAGCAGGGCCATGGGGTCTCCATCCCCGTGCCCCTCAAGACCTGGGGGACCCCATCCCCCAGGATGGCTCACATGCTATGTCCCGGGGAGCCCACTCCCGGGACATAGCGGTTTCCTTGCCCGCACCGGTGCATGCAGGTAAACCTGTGATGGGGTCCCCAGGGCCTGTAACTCCTAAGGAAGCAGTTCCGCATGGCCCCCCTCCCCTTAATTTTTATTAATGGCCCTGGGGATGGAGTCCCCAGAGCCTAACAAGGCTTGGGAAGGGAGGCCATTTGCACCCTTCACTCTTATTAAAATTAACGGCCCTAGAGGATGGGATCCCCAGGACTTAACAAGACTTGGGGAGGGGGCCTAGTGCAACCTTCCCCTTTATTTTAAATAGTATCGCAGAGGTATGGGTTCCACAGGCCCTGATAACGCTCAGGAAGGGGTTGATGTGGCTCCATTCTCCTTTAAAATAAATAAGGTCCTAGAGTCCCCAGGCCCTAATAAGGTTTAGGGAAGGGGGCAACACGGCCCCCCTCTACCTTAATAAAAAAAGTCCCTGGTGGATGAGGTCCACAGGGCCTAATAAGGCTCGGAGAGGGGTCGATGTGGCTCCATTCCCCTTTAAAATAAATAAGGCCCTAGGGGATGTGATCCCCAAGGACTCATAAGGCTGGGGGAGGGGGCCAATGCAGCCCCCCTACCTTTTGAAAAATAAAGGCCTTGGGTGATGGGGTCTCCAAGGCCAGGTCCTGTAGAAAACCTCCCACCGCGAGCGACCGAAGGATCTGCTCAGTGTGCGGTTGGCTGCCTTTATGGGGGTTAGCCATAGAGTCTGACTGCAGGCCCAAAGGCTGTGTGCTGCATGGGGTTGACTACGTGTGGGGGTTGGGCACCATAAAACCCCACCGCACACGGCCATTCACATATGGGAATTAAATATTACTTTATGTTAACATACTCCTAGAAATTCACTGAAAAAATAAAGATTAATGTAACGTTATAGTTAGGTGAAATATTCAGTAACAACATAACGTAACATTTTAAACTCTAAAACCCATAGAAATTCGCCAGTTATAGTTATAGCTATCTCAAGTAACTATAGCTCGTGGCCTAAGGTAACTACAACTCTTGCCCTCACCAAGCACTACTAACTACCCCACATATTACATCTTGTGAGAAAGTGCCTCTTTTGCATGGTTATCCCCCCACTTTTTGCCTGGTTTTGATGTGGTTTCAAATGTAGTTCACAGGGTCCCTGCCAACCAGGTCCCCTGTGCCAGTGCTCCTTCCCTAAAACAAACCTCCAATTGGTACTTCTGCCCCTGTAAGTCCCTAGTAAATGGTACCCCGGGTACCTAGGGCCTGGTATGTGAAGAGGGTCCCTTGAGACCCCCCTCAGTGGGACAGTGCCACTGCCCTTGCAGCCTGAATGCCCCTGTGAAGGAGAAAACAACAAAGTTGACATGTCACCCTGCCTGGGTGCCATGCCAGCTAGCACTGCCTGACAGCTTAGCTAAGTCACCCCTCTAGCAGGCCTCACAGCCCTAAGGCAGGGTGCACTATATTACCGGTGAGGGCATTTCTGAATGAGCAGATATGCCCCTAAAATATTGGGCACCATTTCCTAATATTGTAAGTGACAGTGAAGCCATAGAGAGTACA
Organism: Triturus cristatus; assembly: GCF_964204655.1. Lineage (NCBI taxonomy): Eukaryota > Metazoa > Chordata > Amphibia > Caudata > Salamandridae > Triturus > Triturus cristatus. The sequence goes on along the minus strand of NC_140586.1, from coordinate 101,132,022 downwards.
TGGGCTGGGCACTCGGCAACTCAATTTCCACAGCACCATGATGGCTTTGCTGAATACAGGAGTATTTGGTACCAAACTACTCGTTTCAATAAATCCACACTGATGCCAGTGTGGGATTTATTGTACCATGCCAGCCACCACCAGACATGTTTCTGGACTCATGGGTTGGGAGCCCTTGCTCTCTTGGATCGGAAACAAGGCACATCCTGGGCAGAGGTGTCATGCCTCCTCCCCCATGCCAGTGCTCAAAGAGGGAAGCTTCAAAGGCCTGCTCAGTTTGCAATGTGACCCCCAGCCTCTGCTGATAGCAGCAGATGGCAGCCCCTGGTTGCACCCCCACTTGAGTGGGAAAATTAAAAAAGATAGGAGTGGTGCCCACCTCTGCCAACTGTACCCCAAAGGTGGAGGAAGGGAGGTGAAGCACAGCTTTCACTGCCAGCCATCTTGAAGATGGGGGTACCCTTCCAATCAGGGCTAGGTCTATGCCCCCTCCCACAGGAGGGTGGCATAATAGAGGGTGTAGTCACCTCAGGTAAGGTGCCCATTGGCCATACCTGCTACTCCCCTAAAATGCCTCCTTAATTTAGTATTTAGGTGGCTCCCCCAAAACCTAGCACTCAGATCTGCGATGACCTAAAAAGAAACACTACAGCAGAAGCCAGAACACAACAACTGACTTCGCCCCAGCCCTACAGGCCTTTCTCCAGCTTCGACGACCCTGTGACCTGTTTTGCAACAGTTACCTCTGGGAAGACTATTGCCTTTCAGCATTCAGCAAAGACTCCAATCTCCCATGGACAGCGAACCTGCGCCAGAAGAAACCGAATCCAAAGACTCAGGATCCAACATCCCATGCCCCCTCTGCACCCAATGTCTGAGTGGCTCTCCGGTGCAGTGAAGTCTCCCCAGTGATCCTGACCTTGTGTCCAGTGCTGACTGACCACTCCTGACCTCCATGACAGCACCTGTAGTGTGAATCCAGAGGCTCCACCGACCGCGACTGGCTCTGGTAAGAAGACTCCGACATCGAAAGGCACCTCTGCACCCAAATCCTGTGGGCCTTGGTGAGCTGAACCGACAGTGCCCCCATGACCCCCTACATCCCAACTTACCTCTGCTGCTGTGATTGGCCTTCCTCCTGCAACCTCCGGTGCCACTCCTGCAGCCTCTTTGCCAAAAGAAGAATTCCCATTGTAAAGCATTGAGCGCCAGATGTCGAATTTACACCCTGCACCCGGCCACCCCTGTGCCGCTGGTGGTGTATGTTTAGTGCTGCTTTGTAGCCTCCCTTTGCTTAACCTAACCCCAAAAGCTTGGCCCCTGCAACTGATCTACTTACCTGCAAGCCGTTTGGCTCCTGGCACCCACTGTCACCATTAGAAAGCATTGGTTCAAACTCCGATTTTGACCTCTGCACCCAGCCGCCCCTGTGCCGCTGGTGGTGAAGTTTTGGTACTTACCTGACCCCTGGCCCTTGCTGACTTTTATCTCTGAAGACTGAGATTGTAAGCTAAATACTTACTTGTTTAACCGCAATATTGTTTTCATCATAGGACTGTGTTAAAAAGCTTCTGAGTGTCGATTTTTCAAAGTGAAAATTATTTTTAATGAAAAATGTACTTACCTTATTACGAAGACCAGGGCCTTAAAATAAAGTACAAGCAAAGTATAATTTTCTATAATTGGTCTGATTTTCTGCTTGAGTCGGGTGTCCATTAATGATCAATGTTGTGGAATAAATGTCTTACACTCCTCTGTTCTAGGCCTAAGGCTGCTCGCCCACACTACCACTAATAGAGCACTTTGGACTTTACATTGAGCCCTGAACACTTATGGGGAACCATGGACTCTGTGCACGGTACTACCACCCAGAGATATCATATACAGAGCGTGCTTCCTACACATCACTCATGACATCTTCCATGACATAATTAATAACATCACTGCAACATTTGCAATTAAATTATTGATGGGAAAACTGTGCATGGCGAGGGAGTGAGTTATAGTTACATTAAGGCACTTGTTACAATTACTTGAGATAATGATAACAGGTGAATTTATGTGGTTTTTAGAGTTTAAAGCTTTAGGTTACATTGTTACTAAACATTTCACCTAACTATAACGATACTTTAAACTTGGGGCCTCATTTATGAGGTTTTGACATAGGGCAGCGCTGCAAGGAATCTTGCTGCACCCGCATACGTCAAAACAAAAGGACAGGAATGCGCCGTATCTATGTGCCTCTATCCTCAGGGCCAGCTCACAATGGGCAGCCATGCTCCAATGCAGGCACCCTTGCACCATGCTGCAAGGGTGCTTGAATTGTGGGGCTGATTGATTTTGTGCAGGAAGGGACACCTTCCTGCACAATATCAATCAATTCTGGTGATTTCCTTTTTCTCTGTGTTCTGCAGAATGCAGCACACAAAGAAAAAGGAAAGCATGAGGAGACATTAAAACATTTCTTCTCGTTGTGCCTCCCTAACGCCACCCCTGGGGTGGCGTTAGGTTATGACGCATTCCCAGGTTTATGGTCTTCGTAAATCTAGGAATGTGTCCCGTTCCATGGGTGTTGCGTGGGAGCACCCACAGCAACACCCATGGAATGCCCCTTTCACACAGTTTTCTGCGTGAAAGGGGCACATATTTATAAGGTCATGAAAAGCCACGTAATGTGGCTTTACGTGGCCTTATAAATATGCTGTGGCATATTGTGCCACCGGAACATCAAAAAAGTGACGTCAGTGATAGAGATAGATGGAGAGATGATAGATAGATAGATAGATAGATAGATAGATAGATAGATAGATAGATAGATATATAGATAGATAGATAGATAGATAGATAGATAGATAGATAGATAGATAGATAGATAGATAGATAGATAGATAGATAGATAGATAGATAGATAGATAGATAGATAGATAGATAGATAGATAGATAGATAGATAGATAGATAGATAGATAGATAGATAGATAGATAGAGAGATAAAAAGCAGAAGAGTGAGTAATATGTAACTGTGGAATTTGTGCTTATATTGCCATTGAGGGGTTACAGTGACAATACACAAGGCTGAAGCATTCAGAGTTTTACTATACCAAAGTCCTCCAAACTCCAGAGCTTTACAATAATTTCTCAACAGTTAAATACCTGGTCAAAGTACTGTTAAATCTTTGTCATTTACTGTTGACCTTTCACAAATCACAAATAAACATGGCTTATCTATGAACATAAAACCAGGATGAATGCTATCCTATAACTCACTCAGATAATGCACCAGTAGGCTCCTTTCAGTAATCTTATCTTTGCTTCCATAAGTCATTTTCTCATTAGAATGTTGCAGTTCTTCCTTTTCTTAAAGGTCAGTCTCCTGTTCCGCCCTCTTGAGAGCAGTCTGTTATAGAGTTTGCTGTGCGAGGTTAGTGAAGTGCAGTGGGCACTCTGCAGGAGGAAGGCGGACTCTGTTACCAGTTTGTATTGTTAATTTCCCTACAGGTAGTCATTATATTTCCTTGTGGAGACAACTGTCTATGTTGTGCTCTCATTGTTTAACGCCTCTTCTTTCTTATAGCCCGAAGGAATGAAAATGAGCAAAACGGTCACAGTGGTGACCTTGGATCCAGCTACTAAAGGACAAGGTGAGCATGCTGTATCAAGGAGTTATGTAATGGTCTCTAATGTCACTCGAAAAATGCTGCAGGAGACACAGTGAGCTGAAAAGCATCATAAATGAAGGAAATTGACTTGCAGATATTTTTCACAGTTAAAATGTGTGGAGTGATCTCCACAGGTGAGCAAGTAACACAGGGATCTTATTTATCAGTCCAACAGCATCAAACCTTTTAACCATAAAATAGTCTAAACTCCTCCTCATGGAAAAGCAGATTTCCCCTCCAGAGAGGTGATGGAGAGTGAAGAGGGGTAGATGTAAGTGATCCTCCCACCACATGGCAGGAATGTCCCTTCAGGGAGGTGCTGCTCAGTGAATAATGATGCGATACCAAAGGGGACGATTGACGGAGCGCTGGAGCAAATCAAACACTCACCCCCATTCAACTGATCTGGGTTTAATCCATCATCATTCTTTAGCTCACTCCACCACCCCAGTTCAGACATGGCCATATGCAAATCAGTCTGTCCCTGTGCCTCATGGGAACAGTCCAGCCCGAACTGCCAACAGGGTCAGACTGATTTGCATATGACCATGTCTGAACTGGGGTGGTGGAGTGAGCTAAAGAATGATGATGGATTAAACCCAGTTCAGTTGACTGGGGGTGAGTGTTTGTTTCCTTTGCTAGCGACCAGGTGCAGTCCTCGTCGGTCCAGCCCTCTCTTTCTTGGTCTTTCACTGCAGCAGGGCAGTCCTTCTTCGGCCCTTCATCCAAGTCTGTTGAGATCTGAGGTTTTGGTTCCAGGGGTGCCCCCTTTAGGCTCGAAAAGTTCGGGATGCAGTAGGTATCCAAAGGGCTACCAGGTTCCTTCCCACTTGATGACCACCTCCTGTGGAGTGTGGTATATGGCTATCTCATGATGCACCATTCTGCTCATTACCAAGATAGAAAGACACCTCTCTTGGTGTTCAGACCTCCCTAGCTCACCCCTGGGGTGTGGCTACGTCAGGGCTACATGTATCTGGGGATACTGGTTTGACAATAGGTTTCCCTAATCTCTGCTTCCTGTACCAGACTGTCTACCTCAACAATGGAGCAGTCCTGCCCGCTTGTGTTACACATCTGCCCTTCAAAGGTTGCTTCACCTTTGAAGCCTGCCTGTTGGGGCTAACACTCAAGTGGTTTACAGCAGGAGGAAGGTATCACTTTGCTGGCCTGCAATCCCTCATTGTTCTTCCTGAGCGTCATTAGTACAGCTTTCCAGGAGGGCAGAAAGCTGTCTTGTGGAGCAAGCTCTAGGTGTGTCTGGAAAGGCACATGAGTTTTAAAGACAACAAAGTGTAAGTTTTGCAAAAGCTGCACATTGCAACAAGTTACATTAATTTACAACTTGCAACACAATTCAGGCTTACTGTTACAAGTTGTTTGATCCCTTGAACTGCCTGCTTGGTCACACCTTTCAGAAGTTATCACAGTTGAGGGTTCAGTGTGTACCCCCATACTCACCAATTGGGCGATCTGGTCTTTATACAGTAAAAACTGCAGTTTTATGTGTTTTACTGTCAGGACATGCAAGCTACATGTCCTGCCTATGTCATATGTTGCATCCTGCCTTTATGGCTCGGTAGGCCTGCAATAGGAGTTACTTAAAACATGTCCAGGGTAAATGGTGGCTTTGCCTTTGCTTACAATGGCAAAGTTGGGCTAGCACTGCAGGACTGCTCTATCAGTCTGTAGTGGCGGACTCGTTTTACTTGGGGGACTTCTAGTGGGGCACAATCAGTGCTGCAAGCCCTGGGTAACCCTTCTAAATTACATGCCCTGGGTACCAGGGTACCGTTTACTAGGGACGGTCAGGTGAGTTGGCCATTTCCAACTGAGTACAGCCAATTCGACATACGCTTAAGGGTCAGGGCACCGGCAATGAAGTCGGGTTAGCAGACCTCAGTGCACTCCCAGAGTAAACAAAAACAGGAGCATAAGTTGAACAAGCATTGGCATAGCCAATAGATCTCGCTTTTGGGACCTTATAAGTATTTAGTTATGCAGCACAATATCCTTGGTGCAATAACATCAACTGTTGCATGGCTAAAAACTTATAAGGTCCCAAAGGCGAGACCTATTGGCTATGTCAATGCTTGTTTTTTGCAACACAGCAGCATGAGTTGCTGGGCAACATGGCTTAAAGGAAAAAAAAGCACTATAACTCGGTCAATACTGTCCACGTCATAGCGCTTTTAAAAAAATGTTTGTTCAAGGCACATGAGCTGCAGATTACACACTGTGCATAGATCGCCATCTGGTGTTGGGCCCGGATGTTTGCACTTTTGTCTTGGAAAGTCTTTGGAAGTCACGAGGTATGTGATTCCTCCTTTGGATCATAGTGCACATGGGCATCGGCTCCATCCTCAGATTGTTTTTTTCCGCCATCAGGCTCGGATGTGTTCTCGCATTACAGTTCAGAACCGTTAACGGTGTTCTTTTTCAACGCGCAATCCTTCCCATCTCGACGGTATTGTTTTCGATCACGTTTCCAGCCACACGCGAACCTTCAACTTCGAAGTCTTCGATTCCGGTCGTCGAGAAATGGCTTCGGGCCTACCCGGGCCTCATCTCCGGCTCATGGAAAGGACGCCATTTAAAAAGTGTCCTCGATGTGGGTCGAAGTTTCCCCACACCGACCTACATGAGGTGTGCAACCTCTGCCTCTCACCGGAGCACGAGGCCAGAGACTGTCCAGCTTGTGCCTCCTTCCGCTTCAAAAAGACCATCCGGGACCGACGAGCTCGAACAACAATAGCGCGCTCGTCATCTTTGATCCCCGACGACATCTTTCAAGAGGGCATCGATGTTCCGGAGCAGGGTCGAGTCGAAGAAGCCATCATCAGCGCCTCCGAAGCAGATGATTCTGATGTCGAAGACATCACTCCAGCTCAAAAGGCCGTGAGTACAGACGTCGACCGCGACCCCCCCTCGACACCGTCAAAAAAGGCTTCGGTACCACCTCCACCTTCAGGCCCAGGTGCACGCGAGACACTGATTCCCATGCCCTGCCTTCGGGCCCGGTAAAGAAGCCTAGTAAGCCTTTAGGCGACTCGGGCTCAAGTCAGCCTACCCTCGGTACCGAAAAGCAACATCCGGCACCGAAGAAAAAGGTGTAATCGACCTCATCCACGCCGACCGCTGCTCCCACATCGTGAGCACTCGGCGTCGAAGGCTAGCACCAGTTCCTAGGCACCGACAACACCCTCGGAGCCGACTAAAAAACGCCCGCCGAAAGGCCCCGATACTTCCAAGCCGAATACCTTGGAACCGAAAAAACAGTTCCAACTGATAAAGACACTTCAAAACTACATGGTTCCAAGCCTAGAACCACTACCAAGTCGACGCCCCAAAAACTTACAGCACCAAAGCCCTCGCCTCTGAAGGATCTGTCTCCCACAGATGAACTGTTTCGTCCAGATCCTACCCAAAAGACGTTAATGAAGGATCCTAAGAGTGGTCATTTAATGCTCAGCATCAAGAAAAGACCACTAGAAATGCCTGCGCCCGCACCGCCACCAAAGAAGAGACTTTGCTACCTCTCCATTAAGGATTCCTTCTCCTCTTCCTCCTCCTCCTCCTCCTCCTCCCCCACCACACCACTCTCCCACACCATCACCTACCCCAATAGATGATGATGGTGATGACAACACCTCAGATAATGCAGGGGGAGGTGCGGACGATCAACCCCTTGGGGACCCTACTCCTACTGGCTCCCCTGACCCCTGGGATGATTACAGTGTCCCAGATGTCCCTTACACCCCACAAGATGATATTTATCCCTCCAGGCATTCCCCCCCAGAGGACAATATCGGATTCAACCAGCTCCTTCAAAGAGCTGCCCAATACCACGGGGTGGCCCTGCATACAGACCCAGTAGAGGAGGATTTTCTTATGGATACCTTTGATACCACACAAAAGTCCACCTCAACACTGCCCATGCTTAAAGGGGTCATTAAGCACACACCAGAGATATTTAAAGACCCCGTCAGGGCTCGGGTCATCAACCCAAGAATAGAAAAGAAATATAAAGCTGCCCCTACTGACCCAGTATACATTAAGGGCCCGCACCACTAGACTCCCTAGTAGTCTCTAATGCCAGGAGGAGAGCAAATTCCCAAACATCAGGTGACACACCACCACCAGACAAGGAATCAAAACTCCTAGACGCCTCTGGCAAACGTACAGCGTCACAGGCAGCCAATATTTGGCGCATTGCTAACACCCAAGCCCTCCTAGCCAGGTATGACAGGGCACATTATGACGAGCTTGAGTCCATAATGCAGCACCTCCCTGACAAATATAAAAACAGGGCCAGTGAATTAATCCAAGAGGGTAAGACCATCACTAACACCTCCATCCGCTGTACCCTAGATGCAGCAGATACCACCTCAAGGGAAATCAACACCAGTGTCCTTTTGCGCAGGCATGCCTGGTTACGTATATCAGGTTTTAAACCCGAAGTACAGAGTTCTATATTCAATCAGCCTTTTGATGACCAACACCTATTTGGCCCCAATGTAGATGTATACCTTGAGAAAATGAAGAAGGATACAGACACCGCCAAATCTATGGGAGCCTTGCAATCGCAAGCTCGCAGATGGTCCTTTCGTCGCTCATCCTTTAGAAGTACCCATCGAGGCTACTCCTCTGATAGCCCCTCCACCTCTTACAAAGCTCCCGCACAATCCACCTTTACTAGAGGCTACCAAAGGGGTGGTTACAGGGGGAATAACAGCAAAGGCAGAGGCAAAAACAACAACTCCCGCTCTGCCTCCACACCTACCCCATGACTTCCCTCCACTTCCCCACGACTATTCCACTCCAGTCGGGGGAAGACTCCACCAATTTCTCCCTGCCTGGATAAACATCACTTCAGACAGGTGGGTCCACGAAATCATTCAATCAGGCTACTGTCTCAAACTAACATCTACCCCCCCAACATACCACCCAAACACCGTCCAATGTCACAAGAACATTTGTTACTGTTAAAGCAGGAGGCAATCTCCCTCCTACAAAAAAGTGCAATAGAACCAGTTCCCCTGCACCAACAAAACAAGGTAGTCTTCTCCCTCTATTTTCTCATACCAAAAAAGGACGGATCTCTAAGGCCTATTTTAGACCTCAGACCCCTAAACCTATACATACATTCAGACCACTTCTACATGGTCACACTTCAGCAGGTCCTCCCTCTGTTTTCCCAGGGCGACTTCCTTGCTACTCTAGACCTCAAGGACGCCTATTTCCACATTCTCATTCACAGCGCTCACAGAAAATATCTCAGATTCGTAGTGGACGGTCAGCAGTATCAATTCAAAGTACTCCCATTCGGAGTCACCACAGCACCAAGAGTGTTTACCAAGTGCCTAGCAGTGGTGGCAGCACATCTAAGAAGACAACACATACATGTCTTCCCATATCTAGACGACTGGCTTATAAAATCCAAATCGTAAAATCAGTGTATACAACACACTCATGCCACTATTCAACAACTTCACGGCCTGGGGTTCACAAATCACGCCAAGTCCCAGCTGCAACCGTCCCACACGCAACAATACCTCGGTGCCACAATAGACACCTCAAGAGCGCTTGCCTACCCCAGTCCCACCTGTATAGCGAGCATCCAAGCTCTTCTCACCAGATTCCAACCGCAAAATTCTCTTCCAGCTCGAGTGTTCATGCAACTCATAGGGATGATGGCCTCTTGCATATTCATAGTACCTCATGCAAGGCTCCAGATGCATCCTCTCCAAGAGTGCTTAGCACGCCAATGGAACCAGGCTCAAGGTCAGCTCACAGATCTGGTGTTGGTAGACGGTCATACCCATCGCTCTCTGCAGTGGTGGAACACCAAGAACCTTTCCAAAGGACGACCGTTCCTCGAGCCAGTTCCTCAAATAGTCATGACAGCGGACGCATCGCTCTCCGGTTGGGGAGCTCACCTACTACATCACTCCATGCAGGGCAGGTGGACACCTCAACAAAAGTTACTCCACATCAACCACTTGGAGTTACTAGCCATATTCCTAGCCTTAAAAGCATTTCAAAAACAAATATCAGGCAAGACTGTCTTAGTCTGCACCGACAACATGATAGCCATGTATTATATCCAAAAACAAGGCGGGACACACTCTCTGCAGCTCTCTCAGCTTGCACAGAGCATATGGAGGTGGGCTATACCTCAGAAATTTTTTCTCCTAGCCCAACATGTCCCAGGAGTCCAAAACACAATAGCTGATCTCTTGAGCCGTCAAACAGAACAAATCCACGAGTGGGAACTTCATCCACAAGTTCTTCAACCGTTTTTTAAGATCTGGGGGCAACCACAGATAGACCTCTTCGCCATCCAAGAAAACGCCAAATGCCCAAACTTCGCCACCAGGTATCCTCACCCATTGTCCAAAGGCAATGCGATATGGATGAACTGGTCAGGCAGATTTGCGTACGCTTTTCCGCCTCTCCCACTCATTCCGCTAGTGGTGCTCAAACTACAGCAACACTCATTAACGCTCATCCTAGTTGCTCCAACTTGGGCCAGACAGCCATGGTACACCACACTGCTGGAACTCTCAGTATTGCCGCACCAAAAACGACACCTCTCTCCACGCCTCTTAACCCAGAACCATGGAGAGATCCAACACCCAGACCCAGCTCAGCTCAACCTAGCGATCTGGCTCCTGAAGTCCTAGAATTTGGTTACCTTAACCTTCCTCCTGACTGTATGAACGTCATCAAAGAAGCTAGACGGCCTACCACTAGAGCATGCTATGCAGCCAAGTAGAAAAGATTCGTAGTATACTGCCATAACAACGACACTAATCCCCTAGATGTGTCTATCCAACACATCATAGGCTACTTACTACACCTCCAAAGATGCAACCTAGCCTAAACCTCTATCAGATTGCATCTTGCTGCCATAGCAACATATCTACAAAATAGACAGCATCTCCCACTTTTCAGGGTGCCTGCCATAAAGGCCTTTATGGAGGGACTCAAGAGAATAATTCCCCCCAGAGTACCACCTTCCCCTGTGTGGAATTTAAACATCGTTTTCACAAGACTAATGGGGCCTCCATTTGAACCTCTCCATAAATGTGAGCTACAATTCTTAATATGGAAAACTGCTTTCCTCGTAGCCATTACTTCTCTACGAAGAGTTAGTGAACTACAAGCACTAACCATTCAAGAACCCTTTCTCCAGATGCATCTTAATAAAGTGGTTCTCCGAACTAATCCTAAATTCCTCCCTAAAGTAATTTCTCCCTTCCACCTCAATCAATCTGTAGAGCTGCCTGTATTCTTCTCACAGCCACAAACAGTCGCAGAAAGAGCTCTTCACACCTTAGATGTCAAAAGAGCACTACTATACTACATAGCAAGAACAAAACTCTTTCGTAAGACCAAACAACTATTTGTGTCTTTCTCACCACCACACAAAGGCAACCCCATATCAAAATCTGGGATAGCTAGGTGGATTGTCAAATGCATACAGATTTGTTACCACAAAGCAAAACTTACATTATCTGTTCCTCCTAAAGCCCACTCTACACGAAAGATAGGGGCTTCAATGGCATTTTTAGGAAACATTCCTTTAGATGATCTCTGCAGAGCAGCTACCTGGTCTACACCGCACACATTCACAAAACACTATTGTGTCGATGTGCAAACTAAACAACAAGGTAGTGTGGGCCAGGCTGTACTCAATACACTATTTCAAACTACTGCAACAGATACTGGTGGTCGCCGCTAGGAGTGGATACTGCTTTACAATCTATGCACAGTATCAGCTCATATGCCTCGAACGGAATATGCTTCTTACCAGTATGCATCTGTTCTTGGCATGTAGAGCTGCAGATCTACACACGCCCACCCGCCTCCCCGGCTACCTTTATCTGTTCCAGTTTTATCTTACTTAGATACATCACACATGGGCATCTTTCCTGTTTCTTACTGAGCTCCATCATTTCTCTGTTGGCGAAAAACAATCAGAGGATGGAGCCGATGCCCATGCGCACTATGATCCAAAGGAGGAGTCACATACCTCGTGACTTCCAAAGACTTTCCAAGACAAAAACAAGTGCAAACATCCGGGCCCAACACCAGATGGTGATCTATGCACAGAGTGTAGATCTGCAGCTCTACATGCCAAGAACAGTTGCATACTGGTAAGTAGCATATTCCTTACTGTAAAATGCCTAATTGCACAAGCGCACACAGAACCCTCCTTGCTTAGAGAAGTGCATGAGTCGGAGGGTGGGTAGGAGTGGTGGGGGTGTACAAGGGGAGAAGAAAGGGATGTGGGCGGGTATGGTGTAAGAGAGAAGAAACCTTCATGGGGTGAGTAATGGGAAGCAGGAAACTAAGGGGAAAGTAGAGGGGGATGGGGGAAATCTATGGACAGGGGCATTTAGGTAACCAGTATAATACCTAACAGAATCTACCTTTTACAATCACGTTTGTTAAAAAAAAAAAAAAAGTTGCTCAATTATAAACGCTGTGATTGAAAACGATAACCTGCACAACTTAATGCGTAACATTGTTTGCATTGCCCCCAGACACAAAAACCAGTCCCATCTCTGCTAGGCCTCGAACACAACTGCATGAAAATGCAGCTGGAGATTAATCGAAGGCCGGTGAGATGAGAGGACGCTATAAGATACACTGCCAAAGCCAAGACCTGATCTCCTGCTAAGTGGGCTAGGGCATGGGATGGATGACACATACAAAGAATATGTCCCATTTTGCATATTAGCATATCACATATTAGCTTCAATATGGCGCCGTGGAGACCGCGACAACAATGGGCTTAGACAATGTCCAACCCAGAACTAACCTGTGGCAATTATTGAATTTCTTCCGGCTGCTTACAGACTTTAAAGGTATTAATCGAAACGGTTCGTGCCGGACTGCCTTTGATCTTAAAAGTTACATTGTGTAATAGTGTCAGCATTTCACGTCACTTAAACGAAAACCAAAATGACGTATCTATTCATTATGAGGTAGTACACGCTTTGGTTGAAAGCAGAGCAGGTCGTAAATGTGTCTAAGTATATAATGGGCCAATACACGGAGTCCATGTTTTGTTTTATATTTATAGTGATGCAAAAGCAGCGTTCTCAAACACATAAAAAGCTTTTCGAACTTACCAAGGCGATCCTGTTCCTAGCTACTATTTACTCACCGACGCCAGATGGTCTCCAGGTTTAATTAGTGCTTACGAGCTTTGGGGCCTGGTGCAAGCAAAGACGTGGGGGAGGTTACTCTGGCTGCAAGGAACTACGTAGAAGGGGTGCATTGGAGAGGGAGACCGTCCGAAACCACATCCAATCTTATAGTGTGCTCAAACCTTAAAAATAATAAAAAACAAGGCCTGCACGCCATTTTCATTACACAACAAGCGGTCTTCAACATGGACACGGACAGGGCTGAGCAAGTGGGCGCGCGGCTGCAAAAGTGAAAGCAGCTGCAGCGTCCACACGCTTTCTGTGTGCCCGCGAGCGATCCGCTGAGCGCATGAGGAGAGAGGCGGTCTACACACGGACAGGGCGGAGCGAGTGGGCGCGCGGCTGCAAAAGTGAAAGCAGCTGCTGCATCCACACACTTAATGACCCGTGAAAGACAGATGGCGGTGACGCACGTGCACGCTCGCGTGAACGCAAGTGCTAGGTCAGCCAAAGTGTGGGGTCGCACTTTGAAAACCTACCTACCAAATGTCTCGCAGAGCAGCGCATGCGCTGGCTCAGCGAGACCTAAAAAACTAGGGCGTGACCATACTAATAGAGATATTTCCTTACAGATTTCAATCACTGATCAGTCATTGGAAGGACTCGTCTCCACCAGCAGGACGTGCAACGGAAGAGATGTGCTTTTGGGAGAACTTCAGTGACCAATGAAAAAAGGAATTCACTGGTAGGTCTAAGCAGTGCTTAATTTCAGGCGATGATTACCATTGGGGCCCACCACAACTCCTTTTTGGAGACTAGCACTTATTTTTTTCTCATCAGTTGTTGACCCCGTGCAAGAGAGGAAAAAACACAGAAACGGGAAATAAAGAGTAAGAGAAAGACAGAAAAACTGTCACAAAGTGAGAAACTAGGGACTGGCAAGAGTGAGTTAAACAGGCAGGGAGTACTGGTAGTGGATTAAAGAGACCTGAGGTGAATTCAAGACTATGTAGGTTTGGTTTTGGGTGTGCCGACATTTAATTGCACCAGCTTCTGGCTTCTGAGCAGAGTTTTGGGCACCAGCACTCATTCTTTATAGATTAAGTACTGGGCCTGTGGGTGTGTGTACTGCCACAAACTGATCAGCCCTGCCAAGTACCACGCATTGGGCGTTAGACTAACACATTTCAGTGCGGTGGTCCACATCACCGCACTGAAATGCGAAGTCTCACATATATAGCGCCTACTGAAGTTGTCAAGCCAGAGTACTTTAATTAGCACAGAGGAAAGCAGGGCACGGTCGCACTGCATCAATTGTGTCCCACATTAGGCCAATGCCAAGACAGGGCTCGTAATGTAGGGTGGGCTGTCTGTGGAGTGAAGTGAGCAGGCGGCCGTTATCACATAGTTTCAAAGTTAAGTTTGACTGGAGTCAGTAGACCCCGCTGCTGCACGCACCGATACTGTGCCACCGGCCAGTATGGCACATGCTAAAGGCTCTAATCAACCACTCAAGTCTGGACCAGAGTTGTACCGCGGCTGTTGCAGAGCTAGGCATAGAGTTAACTGGTGCCTGGGTGTGACACTCAGGCGGGTTAGCCCGCAGCAGTTTTGTTTTTCCTTCAGTGACTACTAAAATTACCTGGCTCCTTTTCAGTGCAGGCACTGGGCACCTACCCCTGGCATGACCTAGGAGGTGGAATCAGTGTGGCACTGAGTCTGTAGGCGCTATGTTTTGAAGGCCTGCAGCCACAGCTTCAGGCTCCACGCAGCCTCCACCACTGGAAGGCCATAGGTGGATTGAAAACATGATCCATCAGCTGTGCAGTGCCACATAATATGTTTGGGGATGGGTGGGCACGCTGAGTGCAGGCACTGGCAGAATGATGTTTTAAACTGCTGATGCCTGGCACGATCATTTCAAAGCTCTCCCTCAAGACATCGCTGTACCCTGGACTGCTTGTCCTGTACACCTGTCCAGCTGAACTCCCTGGCAGCTCCATGGCTGACTCCCAGAGACCGATACCACTCTCTCAGCAATGGGCATTGCTATCCCAGATGCAAAGCTTCGCGACAGCCCTAGAAAATGAATATGCAAGAAGAAGGAAATGCAAAAATTACTGCAATTAACAGTTCCTATAAACCAAAGCGCTATTATTCTGGTTAGAAAGAGGCTTTGTGTCCTGGAATGGCAGGAGAGGCACAGGTCCATAGATGAGAGTGGTGAAGGGGGGTGCCTGCCTTCTAACTTGTGCACACAATAAAGCACTTTTTGCAATCGGTGTGTTAATCAGTTTTGAAAGTTCACTGTCCTACTGGGTAAGCTTCATTTTAAATTGTAAATTTTCCAGAAATCTGCTAGATGCTTGTATACGTTTGTAATGTGAGGGGCAGCGTTGTTACATGCTTTTAGTGTTACTTAAAATGCATAGGGTATTTATTTTATGAACAGGTGCACACATTTTAATATTATTCTTAATCACATTTATGTAGTGCATTAAACAGCATGTGAGCTCTAGGCATATGTCATATGACATTGCTGAGGTTTGAGGGTTAAAACAAATTTTATATACATATCTATGCATTTAGTTGCTTTTAAAAACTGAGACCACAAAGATTAATTTGATGTTGTAGTCTCCAAAGTGCTCAAACTAAGTAGTTGTTTAAAAACATTTTTGTTTATTACAACAGGCACAGGAAACAGTTTGGATTCAGGCCTCAAATCATTCACTCAACAGCGCTTCACAGTTGAGGCAATAATTCCCACACAAGATCAAAACAAAGACAAAACACTTCCAAACACACTTCCTACACTGCATGGCATGCTACCCACATAGACAAGTAATGCAGTGCCCCACTGTAGGAGAGTAGGATCTGCACTTATGTTGCCCCCACTTTTTTTCTGATGTATGCACTGATTTCTGGCTATAGTCTGGCTGGGTCCCTGCTAATCAGGGCCCCAGTCTCTCTGTTCTCTCTAAACGACTTGGTGTGCATATTAGATGCACTAGTGATTGGATACTGCGGTACCTTATAAGCCCCTAGTATATGGTACCTTAGGTACCTAGGGCATAGGCACTTCACAGGCCTACCAGGGGCTGTAGCATGTATTATGCCACCCCTGGGAAGCATTCTCAATCTGACACCACAGGCCTGCTACTGCAGCATGTGTGAGGTAGTATTAGCACTCCTCACTGAGGTATAGGTTCCTATATCTCACCATACACACACATATAAACCTATCAGCCACCCCTATAGCAGGCCCTATCAATCCTGAGGGCATGGTGCTTGGTTTACTATGTGAGGGGGTGCTTCTGCATGAGCAGGACCCCTCTGCAGCTGGCAGAGTCTATTCTCTGTGGCTGTTTGTGGATGCAGTTGAACCATATACTCTTAAGTGCATTATAACCTAGAGGTAAATGCTAACTTTGCAATGACTGCATCAAAACATGTCGTGTTTGGTGTCAAACAACTTGGAATCATACCCCCACACCAGTAACTGGTGTGGGAGTATGATCCCACCCTACTAGAGGGGATGACATGTACCCACTGTACTTAAACGGTAGAAATCTGAAAGAGCCCTGGCATCACAAAATGGATGCCACCAGCACAGACACTGGGCTGCCCTCCTGCTGCTGACCGAAACTCGCAGTGGAGGAAGCCCAACAAAAGGCATCCTGTCACAGGAAGGTGTCACCACCTTCCAGACAGGATTTAGTGTATTGGAGCTGGGTGGGTGCACTCTTAGAGTACTTTGAAGTCCTGCACTGGGGGAGCAGTAGGCTCCTCTGTGCATATGCCAGCTCAAACCGGTTCAGGGGCTACCTGTCCCTGCTCTGGCGCGAAACTGGACAAAGGGAAGTGGGTGTAACCACCTCCTACCCTGACCCTCCTAGAGGAGTGGTCATAGAGCTAGTCCCTCCCCTATCTTCACTATAAGATAGCAAGCATTGCCATTGCAAAGCAGATAACCCTGGACTACGCTCTACAAAGAAGAATCCTGGCCCTTCGACGTTCCACTACCTTTGGAAGACAGAAGAATCTCCCTTGGAGTGAAGGAGTGACTCCCATGCTTGGCAGGCACCAAACACCTTAATCAACTGTTGCAAATGTTCCTGCTCCCGCCGGAGTTCGAAGTCCCTGCTGCCCCAGAAGTGGATTTCCTGACTTCCTGACAGCCATTGTGAGTCCCCAGCGAAGCTGTGGTGAGTGGACCCCACGAGTGACGAGGAACAGCAATTCCTGGGGACCGTGCACTATTGTCAAGTGCAAACCCTAAACAACGTTCTACGAACTTGTGCATTGGACCATTTGTGGCCCAAGCCTCCAGCAGGTCTTGCACCAAAAATCAGCTGCCTACCCCATCCCGAGTGACCGTGGACTCCTGTGAAGCATTTCCTGAGGAGGCATCTTTGCGATCACTTGCCCGTTGGCTAGTGGGTCCCCCGAAGACTTTCTCATCAACTCAAAGGGCTCTTCTGGTTGCTCCAGGCCTGCCCTCACTTACCCCTGCTGGGTGAGTCCATCAGATCTTGCTGGTCTGCACCATCGACTTTCTTCAGTCTACACAAGACATGCAGTTGCCAAGGCTTGCTGGCTCCAATCCGGTTGCTGACACCGTCATCAGCTGCAGACGTTGTGGGACACTCCGAATCCAGTTGCTGGTCATCGTCGATCTCTCCTGGACCTCATGAGTGCAGAGTCAAAACACCATCGACGACCTGAAGCGACGCGGCATCAGTGGTCATCCATCTTGCTGGCCACCGGTCACTGGCAAGTGACCTTGAACACTGTCCCCTCAATTTTCAGGTCCTCTACATCTTCCATCCATCTTCGGATTCCAGCGGACACTTCTCCAGTCGTCACAAGCAGCAAGTCTTCTTTGGTCTCCATTGAAAACAGCGACTCGACCCGACACCAAAAGACACTTATGCACCCGGCTTCCCTGGGTGAGGTAACTCGTGCACTCCGGTGCCCAAGTGTGTGTTGGCCCTCGAAGTACTTACCTTGTAAGTGGCTTGCTTGTAGACTTCTTGGAAGTACCCTAGAACTTTAAAAATCCAACCGCGACTTGCTCCATTATAATCAATAGGGAACCTGCGGCTGTGTTCACACACTGCACGCGTCTCCCGTGGGCTTTTACTTACCTGCTAACACTGCAGTAGTGAAGCCCCAGCGATTCCCCAGGCCCTAGGCCTTGTCATTTTGCAAGTCGACATTGTTATACCATTTTTTTAGTATATGGTCTGGTACGCCCATAGGGCTCCAGCCATATTTGTGCTTAATGTATTGAGAAACGTTGACATTTGAATGTGTACCTGGCTTATAATCTCATAAAGAGATTAGTAGAGTGTGTCCAGTAATAAATACATATATATTTGATATATATACCTGTGTGGTGTCCTTTCATTTGGTAATTCAAGAGATTATAAATTATAATCTCTTGAATTACCAAATGAAAGGACACCACACAGGTATATATATCAAATATATATGTATTTATTTCTAGACACACTCTACTAATCGCTTGTTTTACATTATAATTTATAATGTAAAACAAGCTGCTTTACATTCCTCTGAGACTTAGCCTGAAGGCTGCTCTCCACAGCTACCACTAGGATAGCTTTCTTTAAAAGGTTGTCTTAAACCTATCTACCATAAGAGTCGAATTGGACTGGTGCAAGGTGGCCACTATAACTAGTGACCAGCATATGCCAGGCCAACTTCTCACACCCACATAGGAGTAGAAAGCGCTATGTAAATGTCACAATACAATACAACTTCTGGTGGCACAGGTGAGTCAGCTGCACGAGCAGAAAACCGCCAGAAGCCAGTGCTAAGCCGCACTTCCCTCCTGTTGTTTTCCTGACTGCCAGTTGGGGTGGGACTCGGTCCTCCAGTATCCTGTGCAGTGAAGGAGGTGGGGGCAGCCCTCCTGATGCCGTAATGGGAGCACTTCACTCCTGCAGTACGAGACACGGGCACAAAACCGCCAGAAGCCAGGACTAAGCCGCACTTATCTCCTGTTGGTTTCCTGACTGCCAGTTGGGGTGGGACTCGGTCTACCAGCACACTGAGCAGTGTGGGAGGCGGGGACAGCCCTCCCAATGCCATAAAGGCAGCACTTCACTCCTGCAGCGCGGGACACGAGCACAAGACCACCAGAAGCCAGGGCTAAGCTGCACTTACCTCCTATTGTTTTCCAGACTGCCAGCTGGGGTGGGACTTGGTTCCCCAGTCTCCTGTGTGGCGCGGAAGGTGGGGACAGTCCTCCCGATGCCGTAAAGGCAGCACTTCTCTCCTGCAGCACGGGACAGAGGCACAAGACCGCCAGAAGCCAGGGCTAAGCTGCACTTACCTCCTGTTGTTTTCCTGACTGCCAGCTGGGCTGGGGCGCGATTTGTTCATCCAGCATCCTGTGCGGCAAGGGAGGCAGGGACAGTCCTCCCAGTGCTGTAAAGGCAGCACTTCACTCCTGCAGACATGAGCACAAGACTGCCAGAAGCCAGGGCTAAGCTGCACTTACCTCTTTTTGTTTTCCTGACTACCATCTGGGGTGGGACTCGGTCCCCCAGCATCCTGTGTGGTGCGGGAGGCAGGGACAGCCCTCCTGATGCTGTAAAGGCTGCACTTCACTCCCGCAGTGGGGGCTGTACGCAGGCGTGTCCGGGCCACACCCTGGCAAAGCCCGGGCCAAGGGAAGGCTCATCTGCACCCGTCAGAGCCCGGAAGAGGCCAGGCCAGGCCCCTCTCCTGGCTCTTCATTCTTTGACCCTACTACGCCATTTGTTATGGTAGGAAGCGCATCGTAGTCTTTAGCACTTTAATTCTTCAGCTGTAACTCCATACCCATGTCTAACTGAATCACATTTCTTTGGAATCATGGTGAAAAGAAAACTATTGGAAAATAGTGATGAGAAACACATCAAGGGGAAACCGCCAAACTCAATCACAAACTACTTAACGGACACTGTGGGTCTCATAGAAAGCAAAATTGTAAATGTGGAAGAGCAGTTAGCCGCAGCTAAACAAATTGCAGATGTGGCTATGGGCTGTGTTGCCGTTCATAAAACCCAAAACCAGTCGACAGATACTTCAAGCACGAACCACGCAAAGCTGCCTAATAATCATTGTGTTCTAAATAAATCCTTTGAAATAGCAGAACTTGAGGACGCCTCAGAATTGATCTCACCATCGTTCAAAAGGATTAAATTGCGTGATAAGGCTTCTGCTTACGAAATTACACCTAAAAAAACATTCAAGACAACTAAACCTAACTAAAAAGAGGATACAGGAGAAGGATATACAAAAGCAACAAGACTGAGATCCATTAAATCCCCAAACTGTAGGTGGAAAAATAATATACTAAGATAGACTCTATGGAACAAATGAGATTAAAGAAAGAGTTACTATCTTAGAAAGGCACCCCAAAGATACCCCTCCAAGTAAAAACTCAAGTAAAAATCTTAGAGATGTAAATGATACCCCAAACACCAATAAATATAACCCAGTAATATCGATGCCTTCAGTATCGATCCCATCAGTCAGTTCAAGAACTATTTCATCCCAACCGCAATCCGGCTTTAGTGGCAGACAAAATAGGAAGACCATTGCTCAGCTACACTAATCGTAGAATATGGTGGAGAGGGTATCACAGCAATATATTGAACAAGAAGACCAAGTTACTCTCCATTTCCCCCCTGATGCTGCACCATATCTTATTGTTCTAAAGGGTGTTTATAAGCTAGAACCTGGGACCAAAGAAAGTTGGGTCAGTTTAAAGAACAAAGTGGTGCACTGGCTGAAAGATAGAAATTTTAATGCAACTAACCTACATACAGAGATAATCATGGTAAGGAGGGTTAGTTGGGTGGGCTCCAGATATAAGCAAGAAAATGGTGAATGTATTCTAGTTAATTTTCGTAACCCCGCTCCGGTCCAGTATCTTCTTTTTATTTTACAACAACGCCAAAGGTACTAAGGGTGTTAGGGCGAAAGGACGGTAGCCATCCCTCTTGCGTATTTTTATAAGTCTCCAGAGCCCGTGCAGAGAACCCAAGTGTGGAGTTCCGCAGTTACTCAAAATAACACTGGAGTAAATAATACTGCATTGACATCTAATAGATTTGCCCCCCCCCTACTATCTCTTGATGATCAAGATTGACGATGTAATGAAAGCAATCAGAGTGATAATGGTGGAAATGGAGATGTAAATTGTGTTGATGTAAATAAGGGGGTGTTAAGCACACCATATGATAGTAACAGGAAGTCCCTTATATTAAGATCCTGGAATATTGCGGGTGTAAAAAGCAAGTTGGCCAATATTGAATAGTGTGAATATATCAGCACCGCCGACATTTTATGTTTTCAAGAAACCTGGCATATTGGAACCTATTTTATAAATGGGTATGCTGCTATAAATAGCCCGGCAATCCCATCAGCACATGGGCGATCTAAGGACGGTCTGTCTGTTCTGGTCTCCACTACAGCCCCAGTGTCTATTATAAAGTTCTATATTCTCTCACCTTTTTTCCAATTGATTTTACTTAAATCTAATCCGAAATTATATATTGTTTTGGTTAATTATTCTAACAATATTTTTAGCAACAAATGTTGTGAGGCTATAAGGTCTCTTGAGACTAAACTGGATTATTTTATGTAGGATATTTCTGGAGATTGGGTGTTCATCTGGGCTGGAGATTTCAACATTGAGACTTGTGTGTATTCATTTGTTGATATTTGTAGTCATGAAGTTACAAAAGGCAATAACATGACCATCTTTTCCCATAACATTTATGGGAATACCTTAAATTTACTGATATACAAGTACAATTTAGAAATTCTGACCCAAAGTGGATGCTCCACCCTGCCGACTTTTTGTGGGAATAGCAGTACCTCTTTTATTGACCATATCTTAATTTCAGCAAGTAAAACTTATTTATCTAGTACATTGGCTATTGATGCCTCCTACTATAGTGATCGCTTTCCTCTTTCACATACAGTAGAATTACCAATCCAGTCACAAGACGTATTTCAAATGTCCACTTCTGTTGTTATAGCCACAACATTTTTTTTTAGCTTAAAATTGTGTTTTGAATGTGGCTTCTCATCAACAAGCCACACCCAATCCCTGCACTCCCACCTGGGAGGCAAATATACCACTGCACCTTTGAATAATATACACTTTTGAACATGTCTTACCACTCCTGGCACAGCAAGACTTCAAGACAAAACAAACAGCACCTTTGAAAAGGGGTTTTATTTAACAAAATGCAAAGACTCTATCACTTTTAGAATAAGGCTTGGGGTTTATTACATAATACTCTCTAAACAAAGGCTATCTCAGATACCAAATGCATAAGATTCAAATATATGTAGCAAACTTATAATCTAAAGGCACGAATCAATAACTGAGCAAACTATAATACTGATTAATAAACAAGCAATAACTGATATAAGATAAGATACACTGGACGTCCTGCAAGAGATCAGAAAGATATACATATATATAGAGCAGAGGAGTACTCTGGATGTGCACCTCCCACACCACAAAGAAAACACCTCAAATGATCAAAGCCACTGGCCACACATCACAATGGCAATAACCACACAACTAAATACATTACCTGGTGCATACACTGCCCACTTCTGACTGGGGGAATTACAGCCGGGGATCAGAGCTCAGCAAGCCAGGGTTCAATCCGAGATAGACACGTCTGCCCTCGCTCGGAATCCAAACTCCCATTTTCTCAGCCTGCAACCCTCAGCTTTAAACACACTAGAAGATTCGTGAAAGACCTCCTCCCACCGCCAGAGGAATTTTACCAGAACTGGCCAAGTTCCAAGCAAGCATCTCCATGGCAGTAAGGAGCTCTCAAGTCTCTTCCTCCATTCGCACTTCTTCCAGCCTCTGTCTTGACGAAGCTCTCACAAGGCCTTCCACAGTACACTAAACAAAAACAATCGCTCAGGAAAACACCAAGACCTTGAATGTGAATAACCCAAACAACTTGCAAGCATGGCTGTGCACGCAGCAGCAAGGCAGAGTCAGACATGAGGCCCTGTCAAAGGCAATAGTCAGCATGTATAATTCTCATCCACACAACTTACAAGCACCACTGTGCACACAGAAAAGTTTGAAGCAAGGTAAAGTCAGAAGGCAGGATGACATGAGGCCATATCAAAGAAAGACAGCAAGATTACAGGATGGAAGAGAAGCAAGTATATGCAGGACCATCCTACATTAAGGCTAGGGTAAGATAACACACTAAAGTCAGTTGAAATGGTGGCAGTCGGAGGTCATCATAGGGTGCCAGACTACCAGAGTGGCTCTTTCACTACAAATGGTCAGGAGTAAATGTACTAGTGTTCCTGGAAGAGCTGGTAAAAGGTAACCAAGAAGACTTTTACACAGAAATTGAACACCCACCTAAGGAACTCGTGTTAGCTTTTACTTCAGCCATAGCCGATAAATTAAAAAAGAAGAGCACCAGTAAACAGATGCTACCCACTGGTTGGTTCGACAAACATTGTACACAGGCAAATCACAAACTAAGAATGGCCCTTCATAACTACCTCAGGGATAGAGAAGAAATCAAACTCCGAAGATCTAATTTCAAGCAGGCCCTGGGGCAACGTAAGACGGAGATGCGGGAACACGCTTGGGCAGGCTTAAAACAGGCAGAGCAAACAGGGACCAGAGGCTTATTTTGAGAAATCATAAACTCACCCTTTTTGTCAGATAACGCAGATCCCAAAATAGAAGTTACGGTTGCTCCATCTATTTGGGTGGAACACTTTGAAGTTATCTTTAATCCCTGTGCAGTTTATTCTACAGTATCACAGAATGATATAAGCAGTCCGTCTCTTATCCCATTAAAACAGATTACAGTGGAGGAGGTGGCTCCCGCAATAGGATAATCCACTGCTTCTAAAGACCCTGGCCCGACGGCGTACCTGGTGAAATTTTTATGGCCAATACTGATTTATGGGCATCGATTTTAGCAAATGTTTTTAACCCTGAAGCTTGAGAGAATACCCCACGTTCTTGGACTGAATCCATTGTTGTTCCCATATATAAACAAGCAGTGGCAAAGCCAATAGGTCTCGCCTTTGGGACCTTATAAGTGTTTTGCCAGACCTATTGGCTTTACCAATATGTTTAAGCTATTTTGTAGAGCAGAGTCCCAAGACACGCATTACTGTTTCTTTCAGAACGTGTATTCCCTCCCCCTGCGCCTCCTACGGATAAAACCGATGTCTGCACAATCTAAACCTGACATTTTATTTTTAGGAAATGCAAATCTACCAATGGAGGAACTGGCTCTTATTGTCAACTGCAAAGCCAGTTTTCCAAATGAGAACAATGAATAGAGTGCTTAGAAGTGGACTATTCCCGCAACCAGCACTGCACAAAAAATGCTGCATGTTACTGGATTGTTCATGACACACACCCTTGCAGTCCACACAGAGCGATGTCCAAGAAAATAGACCTCACCCTTAATTTCAACACCAGTTTACCCACTGAACCAACGTGTGTGACACTGAGCAAATACCTTTATCCTGTTTGACTCATAAAAGACGAACGCTCAGAGTCCAGAGATGCTCTACACTTTAATGAACTTTAATAAACCATTCATCAATACTGGACTCGTATTTCACCACGCAGCAGAAGAAAAGTGCGCCATGCGCAAATAATCCCTTCTGCAAATCATAACACAATGTGTCTGTGTGGTGAGGGCGGAAAATACATTATAGATTTAAACACACCACAAATCCCTGCCCTTTTGTGGATAGACGGGTATTATCCCAAGCAGGTTGTGCGAGCGGGGAGCGGGGAATGGAATCCTCAGCGGACCATGGACCGCTGTAGCAAAGAGGGTCCGGGCTGTAAGCTTTGACACTCCCCGCCTCTTTTGTACGGTGGCAGCACCGGGCTCTAATGGCAACGGACAGCCACAAAGAAAGGTTCGGAGGAGAGACTGGCGCAGGTAGCCGGATTAAAGAGAGCGCGAGGGACACAAAAGAGAACAGGGGAAGCAAATATCGAAAAGTGCGAGCAGGGAAAGAGACTGAGAAAAGAGAAAGACCTAGTGGATGGAAAGAGTTTGAAAAGGGACACGAGACACGGGTGAGAGAAGGAGACTGATCAATGAAGGAACGGGGACTGGAACATAAAACACCCACAACAGAGGCCTTAGGGGAGAGAGTGGTCAAGATGGAGACCATCAAGAGAGAGGGTGAGGCGAGATGGACATACTGAGTAGTGGGCGGCAGGAGAGAGACAGGCAGAAGAGGACTGGCCGAGTAGGGAGAAGCTGGCAGCAGGTGCCTATAGGAGAGAGACAGGCTCACGAAAGGCAAGGGGCATCCGAGGTAAGAGAGGCGGGGGAGAGGGAGACAACTTGACTACCGGGTTTGAGATTTGAGAGAAGAGAAAGGCTGTGAAGGTGGCTGGTCGGAGATGGCAACAGGTTAGAGATGTACTGAGAAGCACAGACCGCAGGAGATTTTGAGGGGAGAGGTTGGCTTACTAAGGGCTGATAGATAGGAGAGACCGAGAGGTGAGCGAGGTCGAGTAGGCAGAGGATGAGCGAAGAGGGACATGGAGAGACGGGCTTACTGGCAAGAAAGTTGCAGAGAGTTTAGGGAATGGACAGAAGAGAGACTTGCGGAGTGGGGTAAAACTGGAATGAAAGTTGCAGTGAGGTTATCAGGAGAGAGCCACGGTTATTTGACCCAGACCGGCAGCAGATGCGGGTAAGAGAAAAACAAGTGATGCCACACGCAAGCAGCATCACGATCGGCGGTCTTCACTTTTGAAGCACTGCACTCGTGCTTGTGGCGGCATCCACCTTGCGGGAGCGAGCAGCGGCCATATGTTTGTAATTAAGGTGGCCGTGCCGCTGCTCGCTCCCGCAAGGTGGATGCCGCCACAAGCACGAGTGCAGTGCTTTAAAAGTGAAGACCTAAAAAGGAGACGGGGGACCCTAGTTGCAATCGCCCGAATTTCCTCCTGGACTCCTCGGCCAAATTTCTGGGGAAAATTGTCTTAGAATGATTGGATGATTGGATGGTCGACAATCGTGTGTTGACAGATGTTCAATTTGGTTTTAGGAAAGATATAGGGACCTTGGAACAATGCCTAAACCTTCACCTAACTGTGAGTAAATATACATTAGCGAAGAAGGGTTTTTTATGACTATGCTTCACTGACCATTCCAGTGCTTTTGATTTAGTTAATCATACAACCCTCAGGAAAAATTTGTCCGACATGGGTGCCCTTACGGACATTGTCTCTCATCTCTCTCAGATGTACTCCTGAATGACCTCATGTCTAAGATTTGGGATGGAGGGAGAGTGCACATCAAAATTTACAATAAAAAGAGGGATAACACAAGGTTGCGTCATAGCTCCCACCCTTTTCTACCTATATGTAAATGGGATTGATAGGAGCTACAGATGTTAAATGTTGATGCACCCAAAATTGGATCCCATTGCACCCTTGTGCCCCTATACACCGACGATACAGTGCTGATGTCTAGAACCACAAATGGGTTCCAAAAATGAATTGAAGTTTTTTTCGGATCTATGGAGCAAAACGTTCATAAACTAAATCTGGCTAAGACCTACACTATGGTGTGCGGAAGAGTTAGACCCAAAATTAAAAAATTTATTTGTTAAATAACACAAATTAACACATTTTTCTTATTTGGTTGAAGAGTTCACAAGCTCTGGTTCTTGGACCCCGCACTTAGAACTAGCAAAGTCCCATTTTGTCAGGTCAACCAAGGCCTTGTTTAGATTCGCCAACAAAGTTGGTAAACCCATCAGAGAGATGTTGCATCTTTACAGAAGCAAGTGTATTTGTGCAGCCTTATATGGAGCAACTCTCTGAGGGGGCGAGGTGGAATAATAACTTGCAAACACACAATAAATTATTCTTAGCCAGGCTTCTTGCTTGTAGGAGAGTAGGATCTGCCTCTTATGGTTACCCCCACTTTTTTTCTGATGCTTCACTGTTTTTGACTTTAGTCTGGCTGGGGCCCTGCCATCCAGGACCCCAGCCTAGCTGCTTCCTCTCTAAATTGATTCCCTGTACTTTAGGTACACCACAGATTGGATTCTGGAGTGCCCTTATAAGTCCCTAGTATATGGTATACTATGTACCCAGGGCATAGGTACCCCAGAGGCTTACCAGGGGCTGAAGCATGTATTATGCCACCCCTGGGAAGCCCTCCAAAATGACTCCACAGGTCTGCTACTGCAGCCTGAGTAAGGTGGTGTATGCACCCCTTACAGAGATATAGGTTCACTATATCTCAAACTATCACTGCACATATAAACCTATAAGTCACCCCTATGGCAGGCCTGATCAATCCTGAAGGCAGGGTGCTTGGTTTTATGTGAGAGGGTGCCCATGTATGAGCAGAGCCCCTCTGCAGCCTTCGGAATCTATTCCCCAGGATTGTCTGTGAATGCAGCCTGACCATATACTCTTAAGTGCATTATAACTAAACAGTAAATGCTAACTCTTGAGTGGCTGCACGGAGACATGTCTTGTTTGGTGTCCAACACCTTGGAATCATACCCCCACACCAGTAACTGGTGTGGGAGTATGATCCCACCCTTCTAGAGGGAGAGACATGACAGCACCGGTATACCTGGTACCAGCTAACAGAGCCCTGGCATCACAAAATGGATGCTGCCAGCCACAGACACGAGTCTGGCCTCCTGCTGCTGACCGAAACTCCGGCAGGGGAGGCCTGGACAATAGGTTTCCTGTCACAGGAAGGTGTTACCACCTCCCAGGCAGGCCTTAGTGGATTAGGGCTGGGTGGGAGCACTCCAGGAGTGCTTTGAAATCTGCACTGGGGGCACATTTGGTGTCCCTGTGCATAGTCCAGTTCAAACCGGTCCCAGGAGCTACCAGCCCGTGCTCTGGTGCGAAACTGGACAAAGAAAATGGGTGTAGCCACCTTTGTTTCCAAACCCTCCCATAGGTGGGTCCTCTGAGTTAGCCCAACTCCTTCCTTGGATATAAGTAAGGAACCCCTGGCAACAGGACTTTAGATATTCCTGGATGAAACTCTGCAACTGAATCCTGGACCTTCGACGATCTGTTCAATGCCTGATGACTGAAGAATCTCCCTTGGAGTAAAAAAGTTACTCCCCTGCTTGGCAGGCACCAAAGAAGCATCTGTCTGGTCTGCATCTCCGAAGCTCCTGCTATACGCCGAAGACTTTGCAACACCAGAGGTGGATTTCCAGACTTCCCAGAGGCCGAACCAAGTCCCCAGCAAAGCTGAGACCCGTAGCCCTCGTGGGTACTGTGGAACTGGAACCCCTGGACACTATGTACATTTGCAAGTGCATCAACTTCTCGACGTCTCCTGAGGCTGTGCATCAGGTTACTTGTAGCCCACACCCCGAGCAGAGAATCCACCGAAGATTGTTGGCCTACCCACTCCGAATGACCCGTGGGCCGCCATTTTGTGATTCCTCTTGAGGTCCCTTTGTGATCCCTGGTCCATTGACTGGTGGGTCCCTGTGAAGGTAACTCTGACTTTCCTTGGGCTTCCCAGGTTGCTCGAGATGTGCCCTCAATCCTCTTCACTGGGGGAGTCCCTCAGACCTTGCTGGTCTGCACCAAAGCATTTCTCGTCTTCCTGCGTGGGTTGCTGTTGCCAGGGCTTGGTGTGTCCAATCTGGGCACTGACTCTGCAGCACTCGACATCCTTTGTGGGACAGCTCAAATCCAGCTCCTGGTCATCCTCGATGCCTCCTGGTCCTCGTGGCTGAAGAGTCCAGCTTCACCTCTTTCACCTGAAGCACCCGACATCGTTGGGCATTCGTCTATCATACCCCTGGTCACTGGCTAGTGACCCAGATTCTGTCCCCTCTGCTTTCAGGTTCTCTAGATCTTTGATCCAGGCTTGGATCTCTTTGGATACTTCTCCTCTTGCCGGCAGAAGCACTTATCAGCAGTTCGCCATTGAAAACGACGACGCGACCCAACATCATTTGACACCTATGCACCCGGCTTCCCTGGGTGAGGTAACTCGAGTACTCCGGTGCTCCCGTGGGTGTGGGCCCTAGAAACCCTTAAGTCTAAAGGGGTTTGCTGAAAGTCCTCTCCCTAGTGTCCTTAAACTTTAAATTTCCAACCGCGACTTTCCCCATAGAACCTAACATAGTCACACGGCTGTGTTGTCACACTGCACACGTCCTCCGTGGGTCCCCTGTGTCACTCCCTTGGGTGGTTCCATGGGGTCCCAGCGATTCTACAGGCTCTAGGTCTTGTGTCTAGTCAAGTCGTGGTTCTTATACCACTTACTTAGTATATGGTTTGGACTCCCCCTGGGGGCCTATCGTTTACTGTGCTATTTACTGTTGATGAAATGCTTGTAACTTGTGTGCTTTGACCTCTAGCCTCATAAAGAGACTAGTAGGAGTGGTTTAGTAATAAATACATATATTTTATATATATACCTGGTGTGGTTCTCCTTTCATTTGGTCATTCATGAGATTATAGACTAGTAAAACAAGCTGCTTTACGTTCCTTCAAGACTTAGCATGAAGGCTGCTCTCCATAGCTACCACTAGGATAGCTTTCAATAAAGGTTGTTTTTAACCTATCATCAATAAGGGGTTGTTTGGACTGGTGCAAGGTGCCCACTATCACTAGTGGACAACATATACCAGGCCAAATTCTCACATTGCTGTACTCACTTACAGGGAATGAGGTGTAATGTACGTGGGGGATAAAATTGATCTGTCTGTAATTACTGGCTGGCATAATATCTGGTGCAAACCTGGTATTAAGTTCACCAGAAGCGTAATTAATGACTGCCTTGCCCTTGAGCACTGTAATAAAATTCCTTGGCTGATGTATGTTAGCAGGCTTTTGAAGGAACTTGATGCAGAAGTCCGTATCAAGATTCCAGAGAACATATTACAGTATGGCAAGAATGAACTAAAAGCCATTTTGATTAGTAAATGTTCGGGAGAGAGGGAATTCAAAGAAATTCAGAAACTTTAGTAAACAACTATCTGGAAGGGACCTTACAAAATGGATTGCAGGGCTACCTTGTTATGGTCACAGATATACAGAAAATATTCTATCTTACTAGGCTATGTTATGGTATTGTACATTGTCTTGTAGCAATCCCAAAAAGAGACACATGGTTAAATAAATTGCCTAGGTGTCCTTGGGATGGAGTGTCAGTCCAGTCCTCAATGCACGTTTTATTATTTTGTGGTTTTTATCACCAAATTAGGAAACAGATTTTACACCCTGTCCTTATATTGAGAAATGTTATGAAGCACCAGGAAGCATATAATTACCTATGTAGTCTCAAGACCTGTCACGCTGCCTCTTTTTTTTAATAGCGGTGCTATAAAAATAAGGATGACTCACCCTGTATTAAAAATCGGTGTATGGATACGATTCGTTATGCGACTAATATTTATTAGGATTTAGTCTGGTTCGCCACTTGATCCTTGCTCAGTCAGATTTTGCTGGCCCCTTTTTTTAACCCTCACTTAAATTTTATCTGGAATGCTTCTCTGACTTCGGGTAGCTATCCCTCTATATGGAAAAAAGCATATGTCCTGCCTAATCTTAAGAAAGAAGATGCGGACCCTGGCATACTTAAGAACTTTAGGCCTATCTCGCTCCTGCCCGCTACTGCAAAAATTCTGGAGAAGGAAGTTCAGAGGCAGTTATCTGACTTCCTGGAGTTCAATAACCTTCTTCATGACTCCCAATCGGGCTTTAGGATGGGCTACAGTACTGATACTGCTCTGTTGGAAGTGGCGGAAACCATCCAAGAATCCCTTGACCAAGGTAGCTGTGCCATGGTTGTGCAGCTGGACTTGTCCGCAGCTTTTGATACGGTCTCCCATCTGATCCTTTTAGACAGACTGGCACAGCTGGGTATCTCGAGTACTATCTTGGCCTGGTTTTGCTCCTTCCTGAATGCTCAGTCTCAGCAGGTCTTTCTGCGCCCTCACGTCTCCTCTTCTAGCCCTATGATATGCGGAGTTCTCCAGGGTTCGGTTTGAGCCCCACCCTGATAAATGTTTATCTTACTCCTTTGGCATCTGTAGTGGAACACTGTGGAGTGAGAATGATTTCATACGCTGACGATGCGCAGCTTGTGTTCTCATTTAAAAATAATTCAAAGGCTGCTTTTGACAGTTTTAGGCACTGTCTCACCAAGATTGCCTCTTGGATGAGAGACAATCGCCTGAAATTAAATGCTGACAAAACGGAGGTGATGTTTTTTAATCAACCTTTGCCTCCACAAGCAGATCTCTGGTGGTCGGTGCAGTTTAATTCCCCTCCTGTCCCTGTCACCTCTGTCAGAAATGTAGGCTTTAAATTTGATTCTAAACTTTCAGGCATGGACCAGATTGGTCAAGTCTCCAGAGCTTGTTTTTGGAAACTTAAAGCCTTGCGAAGATTCCTCCACCTGCTGCCTATGGACTGTCAGGCAACTATAGTCCATGCCCTTATTGCATCTCAGCTGGACTATGCTAACAGCTTGTACCTGGTTCTCCCTGCTTACCTTACCCAGAGATTGCAGACAGTCCAGAACGCCACAGCGAAGTTCATTAGAAATGTGCCCCTTCGCCATCACATTTCTCCTCATCTGCGCAGCCTTCATTGGCTCCCAGTAAAAAGGAGAATTGAATTCAAGGCACTGTCCCTGGCCTACAGAGCCTCAAGAGATAGAGGTCCGGGATATCTGAAACAGAGACTTCAGAAATATCACCAGACCAGGACCTTGCGTTCCAATTCTCAGCTGCTACGTCACACTCCTCGCTTTGCCAAAGCCAGGATAGGCGGGCGAGCCTTCGCAGTGAGAACTGCCACTCTCTGGAATTCTATGCCTGACTAGCTGCGTAAAGCAGAATCGGAATCCACTTTCAAGAAGGCCCTGAAATCTTGGCTGTTTGATTTGCCCTAGCTCGTCTCCCATTCCCCTGGCTGACTACGCTGCTATTTTAGCGCCTGGACACCGCCGTTGGTGGTAGCCATGCGCTCTACATATGGATATGGATGGATGGATACA